>NW_010411610.1:5335-7088 GCF_000710305.1 Buceros rhinoceros silvestris | reverse complement strand
GGGAGGTTCCGCCTCCCGGGGCCGGCCAGGGATCAGCGGGACGAGGTGGATGTCGGCCTTCTGGTTCTGCCGGTGCGGCTTCTTGAGGTGCTGCTGCCTGCGGGCATCCTCTGCCTCCCTGCAGTTGTAGGCCATGCCGTCCTTCTTCTCCTTCTTCCGCAAAGACAGGGTTAAAGCCAAGAGGAGGAGGCACCCGCCCAGGAGAGCAGCCAGGCAGATAATGACCACCACAGACGCGCTCAGCCACCCAGGATCCTGGGCTGAGATTTTGGAGAACGCCCTGTGATGCCGGAAAACTAAGCGGACCCGGGCCAGGGTGTGCAGGGGGATGTCCCCCTCATCGCTAACCCGCACCACCATCTCCCGCTCGCTGCCAGCGAGGCTGCTGGTGTTGCTGGCGTTGAGGAAGACCTGTCCCAAGAGAGGGTCCAGGATGAAGAGCCCGGTGTCATCCCCCCCCACCAGATCATACCGGAGAGCCCCGTTGATCCCAGAGTCCACATCCCTGGCCGCAATGGTGAAGAGGAAGGGAGCGCCAGCACACGACACAAGTGTCAGGTTGGTCACTGCTGCAGTCCCTTGGGTGCTCCCGTTCCCAGGGGCCACCCAGAAGCACCCTGTCTCCACATTGACCAGGACAGAGAGCGTGGCCACACCTTCCACCAGCGCCGGCGTGGTGATGACGGGCGCATTATCATTCCGGTCAAGCACAGCCAGCTTAATGGAGACGTTGGACGCCAGCTTGGGGTGACCACCATCCTCTGCGGCCACCAGGAACTCCAGGCTCCTCACTTGCTCATAATCGAAAGCTTGGAGGGCAAAAACATCCCCAGAGGTGGGGTCGATTGAGACCAGACCCAAAGCAGAGGAGTCCGGGATGCTGTAGGTGACTTTCCCGTTGAAACCCAGGTCAGGGTCGGTGGCACGGACGGTGAGCAAGAAGGCAGGTGCCTCACTGTTCTCAGCAACAGCGACCTCGTAGGTGGCCTTCTCAAAGGAGGGGGCGTTGTCGTTGACATCGCTGATGCAAATAGTGAGGTGCTTCAGCACGGCCAAGGAGAGGTCACCCTGGTCCCGCACCACCAGGGTCAGGTTGTACTCGGCACGCAGCTCCCTGTCCAGAGCGGCGTTGGTCATCAGCACGTAGCTGTGGCTGTTGGTCCTCTTCAGTCTGAAGTGCTCGTACCCTTGGCTGAGGGAGCAATGCACTTGCCCGTTGCTTCCCGAGTCCGGGTCACTGGCTGTCACCAGGGCCACAAAGCTGTCCTTGGGGAGGGCCTCAGAGAGCACGGGCACCCGCGCGGCCCAGGTGACGTGGACATCGGGAGCGTTGTCGTTGACATCCAGGACTTTGACCAGGATCTTGCAGTGTGCTGGGATGGGGTTGGCACCCAGGTCCCGGGCTTGCACATCCAGCTCATAGGCGTGCGTTTCCTCGTAGTCCAGCGGGTGCACCAGGATGATGCTGCCCGTGCGGGTGTCGATGCTGAAAGCGCCCAGCACCTCCGGGGGTGCGTGCTTGCTCAGGCTGTACTCGATCTCCCCGTTGGGACCCTGGTCGGGGTCAGTGGCGGTGACCGTCACAAGCAGGGTCCCAGGCAGAGCGTCCTCTCGAACCTCAACCGTCAAAGAGCTCTCTGCAAAGACGGGGCTGTTATCATTGGAGTCAAGGACAATGACTTTAATTAAAGCAGTACCTGATTTTGGTGGCTCCCCATGATCAGTGGCCGTCAGGACGAGATTGAAGGAGGAG
>NW_010411610.1:4803-5279 GCF_000710305.1 Buceros rhinoceros silvestris | reverse complement strand
ACCTGATTTTGGTGCCTCCCCATGATCAGTGGCCGTCAGGACGATATTGAAGGAGGAGTGCAGCTCCCGGTCCACTTCTTTAACCACGACGAGCTCCGCGTGCCTCGTCCCATCGGAGCCGGAGATGACCTCCAGAGCAAAGTGCTCACTGGGGGAGAGGGCGTAGGAGCAGCGGGCGTTGGGGCCAGCGTCGGCGTCCAGGGCTCGGTCCAGTGGGATCCGTGTCCGCAGGGATGCGCTCTCCGATATCTCCAGCTCCAACTCAGGGGTGGGGAACCACGGCGCGTTGTCATTGATGTCCAGCACTTGAACCTCCACGTGAATCAGAGCCAGGTTTCGGGCGGTCAGCACGTCAAACCAGACCCAGCAGGGACTGCTGTGCCGGCACAGCTGCTCCCTGTCCACCCGCCCGGCCGTGCTGAGCACCCCGTCCCCGCTCCCCACGTGCAGCGGGAACCTCCCGGGCGTCTCCATCA
>NW_010411610.1:4277-4641 GCF_000710305.1 Buceros rhinoceros silvestris | reverse complement strand
GGCGGAAGTTTGTCGCCCGCTTGCCCACTCTCGCCCCCCTCGAAGTGCTCAGCCAGTGTCCCTATCACCGGCCCTAGCGGCACTTCTTCGAACACTCGGTACTGCACCGTGAACGTGGCCACCTCCTGGGCATCGGCGGAGAGGAAAAGGTACCACCACAAGGCTGGGAGATGGAGAGCAGAGCGGCTCAGCAGCAGCATGGTGCTGGCAAAGCCCACCACCCCGCTGCCCTGGCACGCTGCCCCGGGCTTGCCCGGCTGCCACCGCATACCCAGACGGTCCTTACGGCAATCACGAGTCCTCAGCATCCTCTCCCATCCCCGAGTCCCACAGGCGCCAGCCACCGGTTGGAAAGGAGAAGAAA
>NW_010411610.1:3016-4084 GCF_000710305.1 Buceros rhinoceros silvestris | reverse complement strand
CGCAGAGGGGGCGGCCAGCGCCACAGCTGCAGCCGGGGAGCAGTGTCCGGCCAGTGGCCAGGCCGGGAGGTGGACCAGCCGTGTTTCCGATGGAAACCCCACCTACAGGAAAAGGGAGGACCGGGCTGGCACAATGCCTGGGCGGGGTGGGGGGTCGTAGGGCAGCACGCTTCCCGGTGGGGAGGAGGGGGTCCCACCTGCAGGGACCATCACCACTGCTGGCTGGTGCCCGCAGAACACGTTTTACAGAAGGCACGGGTCCTGCAGACCGTCTGCACAGCCTCACGCGTGCTCCAGGGAGATGTCGGCAAGGACCAGCCACGATGGGCTTCTGCTCTTGTGTTCCCCAGGCTGTACGGTTTCTGACTGATTTCGATTTATTTTCATTTGG
The DNA here is from genome assembly GCF_000710305.1 of Buceros rhinoceros silvestris. Taxonomy (NCBI): domain Eukaryota; kingdom Metazoa; phylum Chordata; class Aves; order Bucerotiformes; family Bucerotidae; genus Buceros; species Buceros rhinoceros. The sequence continues at coordinate 3,693 of NW_010411610.1, read as the reverse complement.
TCCAAATCCAACGTGTAATCCCTGCTCCTCGCTCTGCCTTTGCTGTCAGCTTTGAGGGCGATGTGCCCATGTCACGTCCTCCAGCATCTGGCTTTTGCTTATGTCACCGCTTCGTTTTCATCTGGACACGCCAAAATGAGCTGATGAATCACTGGGAGAGTTGCCACATCAAACACAGGCAGGTGGGCAGAAGGGAGGAAAGGAGGCTGTGGCAGATGCCAGCCGTGTCCTGTCGGGCCCCTCCCCAATCCCTATGTCCATCTGTCCCGGCCAGCCCCCGTCTTGGCACGGGCCATATCCCCAGCTTTGATTTCCCCAGCGTCACTCCTCCCCCCACACTGATTTTGCACCCCCGGATCCTTCTTTGCCTTATTTCAGCATCGCACCCCGAGCCCCCACCTTCGAGGCTGCACAGCCGTGCCCCCCGCCCGCTGGCCAGCTGTGGGCGCAGATGTAGCATGGGGGAGCAGGCAGCTGGCTGCCGGCAGAGCCCGGTCACCCCGAGCTGGGCCATGCTTCAGTGTCTCGAGCTGTTTGAAGGCATTCGGCACAGGGGAGGTCACTGCCCAGGTCCCCTTGGCCATTACGGAGTGCAGAGCATCCTCGTGGTGTGGTTTGAGTCCCACCAGCCACATCATTATTTTGGGGTCCGCATCTACCAGGCGGCCTCCAGCAGC
>NW_010411610.1:2541-2871 GCF_000710305.1 Buceros rhinoceros silvestris | reverse complement strand
TGTCCCGTGGCCATCTTCCGCTCTACTGCTGCTTTTCCAGCCTCGATGGGCCCCTCTGCACCTCTACCCTAGTCCCATTCCTCCCTGCTCCCCTCGCAGCTCTGATTTTCCCCACTGAGGCTCCCCATCACCTGCATCCTGCTCTCATCAGTTCTATTATGGTCAATTTTAATGCCACAATGAACAGCAAAAGCAAAACCAACCCCCTGCCAACCAGCGCTTTCACCCCGGGTGGCTTAGTGCCACCCGGGGTGGCTTCGGCACAACGAAGGAAGGGCCGGTGCCGCTCGGCCATGGTGGGGGTGGCAGGAGACCCGGTCACATTACTGA
>NW_010411610.1:0-2301 GCF_000710305.1 Buceros rhinoceros silvestris | reverse complement strand
TCTCCGGGGGGGATGCCCCCCCGCTCGCCAGCCGCCCACGGAGCGGCGGATGGAGAAGCGGATGTCTCCCAGCCCGTGCCCTGCTGCTGGGTGGGGGGTGGGAAGGTTGCTTCCTTCTGGGGGGAGTCTCATCCTTCCACCTCCCCTTTTTTACAGCTTTCCTTTTCAGGGATGGGGAGGAACAGAAGAACCGCACTGAAATACCACCAAGGAAAGAAGATAAATATGGTGCCTGAGAGCTGTGAGTGTTCCCCAGAGTCCTGCAAGTCGTGTCTTTCTCCCCATCACCTCCCAAGCCATCTGCAGAATAAGCCAACCTCACCAAGTGCCTCACATGTAACCCGCCACTGACGCCCCAGGAGATACATTCCCCCCGAGACCTGCCCCCACGTGTGCTGGACCCCACTGGTGCAGCCCCCGCCCCACCGGCCGGAGGGGAGATGCCCCTGCGGGCTGCTGCAGCCCCAGCCTGCTCCTTCTTCTCCCCAAAGGTGGGGAGGCAGACGGGATCCTGAGCACCAGTTCGCTCAGCCACTACAGCCGAATGCTGATGTGCCAGTCCCAGCACTGAGAGGAGATGTCACAGTCACCGAGAGGAGGGCTGTGACCCCTCTGAGCACCGTCCCCCCACACAGACCAGCTGTGCAGACACCAGCTCCGGTGACAGATCTGGGCTGCCCAGGAGGAGAGAGGAGCTGGAGGAGCCAATGCATTAATTGTTACAGCGCTTCGGGACTAAACCCCTGTGGACTAGACCGGCGACCCCGAGCCGTCGGGACGTCGGCAGTTTGCAGGGAGGCTGCAGGACGCCGCAGAAGCATCGCTGAGCTGCAGTCTCGCTGGAAGATGAGCAAAGTAACACTCACAACAAAAACAGAGAAGAAAAACGGGGCTGAGCGGAGGCTCGCCAGAAGCAGAGACAGTGCAGTAAGAACCGGTGCTAAAACAAAGCACCGATTTAACTGATCTCCTTCCGTTTCCTGTGCACACAGGCAGGTTTCCAACACGCAGGTGCTTCAAGAGCAACACGGGCAATGTTGTGTCCTTGAACATAAAATCCCCCACCACCACCTCCCCCAGGAGGTTGACTGCACCTAAAACCTTTCATGTAAAGCTCAGGAAGAGCATCAGTTACATTCAGTTATCGCGGTAGTTTTCCTCAGCTTCTGTGCGATGCTCTTAGTGCCCCAAGCGGGTGTAAATGCTCTTTACTGGTGTAAAAATCTGGCTCCTCTGAAGCTCAGCTGCTCTCTAGGCTCTGGAGCAAGACATGGACACAGGGTCACCCCACCCTCCACCCTCCCGGGGGAGCAGAGCTGTACCCGCGGCACCGCGCGCTCGCTGTCCATCACAGGGCAGAGAGCAGCCTGACCGCGTGACCCTGAGCTCCACCGCTCCAAATCCTGTCTGTCGTGTTGAGTTGGGTTGGGGTTAGCTGGGAACCACATGCTGAGCTGCCCCTCACTGGCACGGCCCACAGGGCAACACGAAAGTGAGAAGGGAAGAAATTTTTTGTGTGCACAACTAAAGACGTGCTGAGATTTTCCCTCCTTAGGGCGCCCAGGGCTCACCGTGTCCTAAGGACCGTTCAGGGAAGCAGGAGTTGGTCTCATCTCTTCTCTACAGCTGCTCCATGGGGTGGGAAATGGTGTCTGAGGGTCAGCACACAGAGGCTGCAGGACTCAGCCCGAGGTGGGACACTGGCTTCCAGCTCCGTATCTCTGAGCACCATCCGCAGCAGGAGGGACGGCTGCGCTCTGAGATGGTGCTTCTCACCAGCTGGTGCCCTGACACCAGGGGTGACGCTTTTTTCCTCAATTGTCCCAGTTTTCACCCCCTCAAAGCCAGGCTTTGCTTCTCAGGAAGAGTCACTCCCTTTCCAGTAGGAAAAATATGTTTCTTACTCCATCTCTGTGCATTTGAGGAGCTGGGTGCAGATGTGTGTGGTGGCTCAGGACCTGACCCATCCTCAGCTGCCTGCAGGGAATGGGGCAGCTCTTGGGAAACCTTTCTCAGGAGGAGGGAAACGATTCACCCTCACTCCAAACAGCAAGTACACAAACCTGCAAGAGGTGAATGGACCTTCTCTCTGCGGGCCCTGGCTCTCCTTGTGCTCGTCTTCTCCGAAAAAATCAGAAGGTGATGCTGGCTGAAAGTGACCTCCACATGCCACCTGGTGCAGTCTCCCACCACAACCAGGTCTGTTTTGGGCTGGCTTGCTCAGGACCTCATCCTGCACCACAGCAAAGGCTTTTCAGAGAATCACAGACTGCTTTGGGTTGGGAGGGACCTTAAAGATCA
>NW_010411609.1:0-216 GCF_000710305.1 Buceros rhinoceros silvestris | reverse complement strand
GGTGCGGACAGGGAGGAGCTGGTGGGCAACCAGAAGCTGCCCTCGGCGGAGGTGAAGGTGGCGAAGGCCCAGCTGGAGGAACAGAAGGTCAGCGGATCCCACCCACACCGCTCCCCGGCAGGGATTAGGGTGCTGGGCCATGCCGAGGTGGCGTGGGAGGGAGGGGGTCCCCGGCACAGCCCTGCGCCGCTGCATGCAGAGCCTCAAGCGGATGGC
>NW_010411608.1:7775-11639 GCF_000710305.1 Buceros rhinoceros silvestris | reverse complement strand
TGAGGATGGGGCCGCCGTGGTCTGATGCACCCCCATCTTGCCCTGCTGAGCAGTCCCTGTCACTGCTCAGGTCCACATGGCAGTACGTGATGCTCCCCAAACCATGGTCCTGTGGTCCTGGAGCTCTGCTGCGCTGGATCTGCCCTGGCACCATCTCCACTTGGCGCAGAGGGGCCTGAGCCACGCCTGTGCTGGGCCACTGCCATCTCCCATGGGCACTAGGTTTAAGCCCCAGCCTGTGGTCACCCCAAGAGGCTCAGCCAGGACCTGGCCAAGCCCACCAGCATCATCTGAGGCCCCTCATCCAGCCAGCTCTGCACCATCACCATCAGCCCTTTCTTCATCCCTTTCTCAAAGCACCCCCACCTCACCAGGTTTGCATTAACACCACTCCCCCTTATCTTTTTTGTTGTCCCCTGCAATCACTGCCTTTATGCCATTTTCTCCCCCCGCAGTGTACTCCCTCTTCCCAGGGAAGGCACCACAGTTCGTTACGGTCTGGCTGGTGCCCAGTGCCATAGGGATATCCATAAAGGCTGTGGCGTTGGAGGTGATATTTAAGAAGCACGTGCAAGCCTGCGGTCCCTTCCTCTCATACTCCATTCATTTTGTCACCCTTCTACGATAGTTGACACAAGGCTGATCCAGCTTCCTAGCCGTTGCCTTGATCTGCAGCCAAGGGCAGGGCTGTGCTTAACGAACTCATTCACGCCGTTTCTGCAGCAGTATTTGCTCAGCTACGTACTTGGTGCAGCATCACCCTTGGGACTTTGAGGCCTTTCCCCTCTGTCATGTTTCTTGACTGACCAACACCTCTACAGGTGTTTGCAAGCCAAACCCCAGAGGTGAGCTTACAATGCCTGGCCCCCTGGAAGAGCTTGGCAGCATTCCCAGGAACTTCAACAGGGTCAGACACCGACTCAGGGACAAATCAGAACTACAGCCAAACCCATTTCCACTGGAAATCGCTCATCAGCTGGAGTATACAGCCACGCTTTGAGAATTCACGGCAGCGTGAACATCTGTGAGGAGGGCGGAACAAAATGCGGGGTCTGTGCACTGCTCTTGAGGTTGATGAATGAGCCGGGAATGGTTTGGCTGAGCTTCTCGGGACGGGATGGGATGGGATGGGATGGGATGGGATGGGATGGGATGGGGACTGCTCTGGGAAGCCCACACTGGCCATCACTGCTTGCGGGGTGGGGCCGTGGCCACAGACCGTACATGTAGCTGCGTCCTGATGTGAAGAGCTGCAGGCTTTTCCCTGAAAGCCGAAACTGTATCTCTCTTCCAGTGTGATTTAGTTTGTTTCAGTGAGCGGAACAGCCCAGCCTGACTGCACATCTACATTCTCTCGACAAATTTTGGTCTGCTCTGTAGAACAAGTTCCTGCCCCAAAGGCCCCATAAGAATGAGGGAGATGGAGCCAACCAGGAGCAGGGCTGGATCTTAAGAAGAAATCATTATTATATTTTTAACTGGGCTCCAAAATACAGCAGGGAATGGTCTTTGTGCACAGGAAATGGGACACCACTTCAAAAACAGAAAAAAACAAGGCAGCAAGTCAGGCGTATACAAGGAACATCTGGAGGAAGGCTCCCGGTGTGGAAAGGCTGCAGGACTTGGCATGTTTGTGCACACCCTGCTTCAAAAGGTCCAGCAGGAAAAAAAAAAAATAAAAAGGAATTAACTTTTAAACGAAACTCTCATCTGTGGATGCGAGGTCAGCAGCCCACTTTGGTGTCTGTCTTTCTGCTTTTGCTTTCATCTGACTGGTTCTTCTTATGCATTTATTCATCATTTTGAAAAACTTAAAGCCTCCTTCAGCTGCCACCCCAGTCAACTTGCTGTAGCACTGACCAAATTAGAAAACTGCTAGAAAAATAAAAGCTCGTTAGGGAAAAAATTGCACACAGTGGAGAAAAAGGTAGGTTATTGCAGAACTGGGACTCTAGTTTCCCATGTATGTCCATTGTCCATTTTACATCGCGTGGGCTTGTTAAGTGGATAACCACAGAAAAGAGAAGTCCAGCGCATTGAAATATCATAATTTTAGGTCTCTGGCATTGTGACCATACAAAAACTCCAGAAAGTAGTTTTTAAAGCCTATTTAGAGACAGAAAGAAAATATGATTCAAACAGAACCCAAAGTGGGCAACAAAGTTGAATCATGGGCAGTCTCCTACAGGAACATGTCTGGGGAAAGATCGGAGAGTTTCAGGGAGCTCACAGCAAGGTGACAGGGGAAACGTGGCCATTGCTTACAGGCAGCACAGCCCTCATCCCAGAGCATGCCGTGGTTACTGGTCACTCCTCATGCAAGTACTGAGCACTAGATTTGCCTGGGAAATAAGTACGTTGCCTCTGGCGAGGAGCTGACAGCAGAGCGCTAATTGCATCTCCTGTGGGCTCGGGGAGAGGGGTGGGAGACGCGATGCAGCCCTGCACCATGCCCTGGCACCAAAGCGTGGGACAAGCAGCACAGGGCGTTTTGAGTACGTGTAGGCAGTGGGTGGCTTCGGTAATTAGGGGCCATGACCCAGCTGTGGCTAATAGGAGCTCTGGGTGATTGCAGTGTAGGTGACTGCCGCTGTCTCTGTCCAAGCTGGGCTGGTGGCTGGGACAAACCCGTCACAGCCATTAGTTAGCTTGAGTGGAGTCTGGTCTAGTTGTGTTACCAGTGAGAACAAGAGAAGAGATTATTTTTCTTGCAACCCACCAGGTCACCATGCCTGTGCCTCGGCAGTGCGTGAGCTCCCAAATACACCTACCCCGACCAGCATTAAAAAACGTCATTGGGCACCAGCCCTTCGTTAGCCTCCGAATACAGGAAATCTGCAGGAATTTGAAAATTTAGGTATTTGTCTCTCTTACAGGGGGAAAATAGCACAGTGGGGAGTGTTAACCAGGGGAGGTGATGGGAAATGCACAGGAGCCTTGTCCCATGTGCCTGTCTCCCTCTTCCCACGCTCACCAGGGATGCTGGTACCACCCTCTGCTTCGCCCCAAGGAAATTTCTATTAGCATAAGGGCATTTTAAAAATCTGGCACGGAAGTGTGGCTTCAGCCGTCTCCGGGCAAAGGGAATAGCATTGGGCTGCTGAGTGGTGATGCTTTTACGTGTATATGTGAGAGTGTGGAGTGCGTGTGTGGTGTGTATAGGGAGTTGTTTATGGGTGTTGGGATAGGGTGGTCATGCTCAGACTCGGTGAATGGGCTGGTGGCACCAGCTTTTGCAGGCTGGGTCACTGGCTCTGCCACAGCACGTGTCCCTTAAGTGAGCGTCTGCTCCAGAGAAGGGATTTGATCATCATTTTGGAGTCTAAGGCGTCATGTACCCTGCTTCTGGCAACATCGGGTTGCCGTAGCTACGTGAGTCATGGTAACACAGCGCAGCAGCCATGCGGGCGCTGCCAGGAGCAGCCCACAGTCTGAGGTCAAGGCTGAGGAAGGGTAGGGCTCACACCAAGGAAAAATGCAAAAAAAATGGCATTTTGGCGATTTACCTTCTCTGTGGCTCTCCCCATATGCCCATAGGTGGGTCCTGCTACCTTTCCGGGGGGATTTACCAATGCATTTAGAATGACAAGGTCTCTGGCTGGTCCTAATGTCACATTTCCTGCCCAAGAGATATGGGAGCTCACTCTGCAGCTATCAGCCATCACGGGGTACCAGTGTTCCCACTACCATCATGTTTTTATTCCCGTTGTCACTCTGTAATCCCAGCGACGTGGATCTCCTCTCCAAGGGCTCTGTCCCTGGAGCAGGACCCTAATTTTGCTGAAGTTCCGCCTGCATCTCAGCAGCAGAGGAAACAGGAGACTCAAGGCCATGTAACTTCTTTTACTGTAATGACTTCCACAT
>NW_010411608.1:5854-7637 GCF_000710305.1 Buceros rhinoceros silvestris | reverse complement strand
TCCAGGATTGACATTGTCACCCTGCCAGCTGAAGCCGATTACTAACAGAAACATAGGCTTTTGCTTTGTAAATTGTTGCCCTCCCAGTTGATGGTCGGGCGTAGCTGCAGCCACAGGCACGTTTTGCTGGGGCTCTGCAGTGGCTAGCATGTCTCCTTGGAAACTCGTACTCACAAAACCCCTAAACAGCTGTAAGCGAAGGGTGTGGGCTGCTACTGCGGAAAGGTTGTGAGGAGCAGCAGTTTTTTAATGATCTTCATGTATGTTTTCCCATTTTTTCACAGTTTCATGCTCCTTAAAATGTTTTGGGTTTTTTTTTTGTTTCTTAATTAGACTATTCCAGAATATCTTCGGGAAGTTTTTGATTATAGTTCCTTATTATTCTCCTCCTTCAGAACTCATGCCATTGGGTCCCCCCACCAAACCTCACCGGTCAGGTGGTGGGTGCTGGTCCCTCTGCAGGCAGGACCTCCTGGAGGGACGTGGAGCCCATCAGGGGTGGCTGCCCAAGGTGGAGACACCATGGGAAGGGGAATCAATCTCACTCTGGGCGGTGTCCAGGTCTCCCCATGAACAGAGAGGGAGCTCAGGTACTTCAAGATGGCCAAGTTCAGGTGAAGCAGCTCTTCTCTCAGGGCCCATTTCACTTAGAAAGGACCCAGCCAGGGAGAGAAAGGCCACCGTGGTTGGTTGTTTAATGATTACAGCCAATGAAACTTGGCAAGGCTGGAGCTTTTGGGTTACTTTAAACAAGGGCAGCAGCGGAAGCATCTTTACTCAATCTGTAAGAATTTTTTCCTTACCATACGCAAGCCATGCATTAATCAGCAATATCACGTAGCCCCACTTGCTCAATTTACTAATATTTATCTGACTAAGACCCTTTTTTCCTAAGCAGCTTGAAATGCCTCATGCCACTGACTCAGTGTGTTACCATTACATGTTGTAAACTGCTGCAGACAGTCATGGAGCAGGCGTGAGGGGCTGGGGAAGGGAGATGTCATTTCCAGTAAGCCGTTCCCTGGTTGCGCTCTGAAGGAGACAGCCAAGGAAGGGTGGGTGTGTGCCAGCTCAAAGCTGCTTAGGAGGACTTCAGGCACTTGAGTTCAACACTGAGAAAAAAAATGGGAGGGGGCCTGTTTTGCCCCGTCTCTCCCCAGCAGCCTGGGCATGACCATCTGCGCAGTGCGCTCCCCACTCTTGGATGCTGTGTAGATGTTTAGTTTGGTTGCTCTGGTCCCCACTTAACACATCGAGTTCAATTTCAAGCCCATATGGCAGAACTACAATGGTGAAAAGTTGTTACAAGGTCCATGTGTAGCTGGGCACGGCTTGGCTCTTGGTTTGGAGGCACCCAGTGCATCCTCACTCAGGCAAGGAGGGCGTTGACCAACAGGTTCAGTTTGGTTCAGAACTGCTGCCTAAACACCGGCAGACCTGGGTACAGCCTGGATGTAGCCTGTTCCTGCAATCGTCTTCACGAAGCAATTTGCTGAGCATCATGGGGGGATCCACGAATACCTTGAGCCTTATGTCAGCGGGGAGGAGAGCGCCCCATCGCAGTGCTGCCGTGGGACCCGCGGTGACTCAGTACTTCCCCTTCAGTAAGAACTTCTGCCGGGAGCATGGGAAGACCAGCGGCTTGCCAAGCTGCCCTGAACTATGCAGTTATTTACTGACCTCTTTGAAAGCTGTCAACATTCTTCTGTGTCTGATGAGCTCAAGGAGATGGTTTAGGCTACAGCTCACGATTTTAACATGACAGGACACCCCCCCACCCCCA
>NW_010411608.1:2120-5682 GCF_000710305.1 Buceros rhinoceros silvestris | reverse complement strand
ACAGTCAATTTCCCAAAGCAAGTCTGTTGGGGTAAATATTTGAGATATCTTTATTTTGCAGCAGCAGTAACAAATGTCTGAGACCTCAGCCCTGACCAGCGCTGATGTGTCCTTTGCATATGAAGTCTCCGGTGATCCCAGCTCACGCCGCTCAGCCTGGCAGTGCCTGTCTGCTACCAGCCAGCCTTTCGTTACCCTGCTGTGCTACAGCAATAACATTTACTGGCGATTACGAAGGGCCAGACCAAGCTGGCACACACCAAACTGAAGGTCACTGCTCCGGATAACCCACCCTTTCAAACCCGTGGAGATCCGTAAAGTGGCTTTTAAGCATCTTTTTCCCATTTTTATCCATGTGTGGGAACGCGGGCAGGTCCAGAGCTGACAAGCACAGTAGAGTGGGATGCTCTGCGTCACATCCGAGCGCACCACTGGCTGCATCGCCTGGCGTCAGCATGGCGCGTGTCCCAGCGTCCCGGCCTGTCCCAGCTGTCCCAGTGGCGGGTGATTGAGCTCGCTGCTTGGCTCACCCTCCTGGCCCTGCTTTCTGCTTTTCGCCTTTTTTTTTTTTTTTGAACTAACAGTATGTAAACTTCAAGAGTAAACACTGAAAGGCATCACACAACCACCTAACCACAACATCAGCAAACTTGAGAGAAGATGAAGGGGAAGATGAGGTCATGGTACTGTCCAGATTTGGGGTGTTTCCTGTCTCCAGGCAGGCTGGAGAGCCATCACAAACCAAACCTCCGGTGCATCATTCCCAGCAGTGGCCAGGACCGGGCTGTGGGGAGGAGTTGGAGGAGGAAGAGCATCCTTTCCCCCCTGGGCAGCTGGCATGTGAGGCAGGACAGGCGGTAGTGCCGATGTCATGTTCCACATCATCCTTTGGCTGCTGAATTTTCTCTCAGAAGACAGGACACTGCATTATAGCAGGTGTGGAGGGAAGTGGTTTGTGCTGCCAGCTGTCCTCTCCCCCAGCTTTCTGCCTCCTTGCCGATGTTCCTGTCGCCGTGACCTTTACTTGCAACCATCACCCTGCTGCTCCCCACTAAACCCACACCTGCGGGCAGCTCTCCTCTGATGCATCTGAGGATGCCACATTACCTCACTGGCAGTGCCCAGGAAGGATGGAGGGAAAAGGGTGTCCAATATAGTGGCTTAAAATACCAGAAATGCTCTCTATGCGTCAACTTCAGGTGCTCCAATGAAATTCAAAAACTGGGAAAGAAAAAACAAGAAGTAATCCTGAGACTATGGGTTAAAAAGGAGAAGAGGAATCAGCAACGTGTATTTTTCCAGTTTCAATCGACTTTCCCAAATCTAACCTGTCTCTGATTTATTTCCTTACTCCAACCACCATGTTAAAGGCTATGGGGTGAGTTCAACAGCCCTGAGCTGTAGAACTTGGTGTGTGTAAACTCCAGGTGGCACCGTTTTTATCTTCGCTTTTTGGGTCGTACAGCAGGCAACAGTGTCAGGCCACTTGCTCCTCAGTGCCCCAGTTAATATTTGCTGATGGGACTAACACATAAAGCAAAACGTTCTTTTTTCCTACTGCTTACTCAGCCTGTCTCATGTTCAAACACCCGGCCCCACCTTGCAAATATTTGCAATAAGTAGCTCAGGGCATGTCCCAGCCTCAGGTCCTGGGGCCAAGCCCATCTGTTCTGCTCTAACTTGGGCTGGGCTGAGGGCCGGGGCAAGCAGCGAGCATCAGTGATGCCGTTATTCTCCTCCTGATGGTTCCCAAGTCACTTGTCTGGACCAGGAGGTGGGAAAAGTAATAAGCTGAGGGTAGGATATGATTCGGTTTTTCTGCTCTGTTTGTTACAGAAACCATGGTTCAGTAGCAGGGAAAACTGGATTTGCAGAAATCTCTCTGTGTTTTGTGCAGAGAGCAGAAGCCACTGCTTGTGGAGACGGGCACAAGCCTAGTGGTCTGGTGGTCCAGTGGCCCGGTGGCCCAAGGACAGCCAGTGCCAGTGCTGCTGGAGGCGCCAGTGACCGCAGCCTTTACGAGTGGAAAAAACATGAAGCGAGAAAGCTTGTGATAAAGCAGGGAGGCAGCTAAGGAGAGGAAATAAGGGCGCTTGGCATGTAACCTTGGCCGAGCTCTGCTCCCTGGGGACAAGGCAAAAATAAATTTCCCTGGAACCAGGGCAGCCAGCACCCAGCGTGAAAGTCCCTGTGCCACGATGGGGGGAAGCAGCCACCACATGCAGGGGGGTCGAATGCGACATAAATGTATTCCCAGACGAGGACGTCCTGCTGCTTTACTGGGGTGGCTTTGTCTGCCCTTTCCGGAGTTTCCCCAGGGAACCTGGTGACCTTCCCCCTCCGGATGCTCTCCATCAGCTCAACGGGGCTCCAGCCCAGTGCCTGGTACAGCCGTGGGGGGGAAACATTATTTTCATTGAGCTGAAAACGCTCCTAACGCTGTGTAAGAGCTTAAAACACAGCAACATCCTTACTGTGCTGTCATCACTGAGTGCGTGCTGGGCCGCGAAAGCCTGGCTATTAACCCCACATTACTGATGTCCTTTAGAGGAGGGTCCCTTTTGCAAGCAAAGACAGGTGACACTGACTGGTGTTCACCACCCTGGGATGGGTTTATCTGAGCTTTTCTGGAGGTGTTGTACCCAGAGGTGTGGTAACCTGTAGCAGCAGGGAAAGTGCTTTAAATCACTTGTTTCCTCAATCTATTTATTGACTATCGGACAGTTAAAGCACCGAGTCCTTCTGGCCAGCCTTCGGAGTCTGGAAATAACCTCCAAAAGGAGTAAAATGAGTTAAATACCTTGGCAGGCGGACAGGATGACTAAGTCATTCTTCCAGCCTTACTGGAGCAGGATTCCAAGTCACGGAGCTGGACACACTTCCCATAACTGGAAATCCTTGCCCAGAACCGCGGGATCTGGGAGCAAAAGCTGCGGTGGGCTGCAGGCGGGGCGGCCCCAGAAGGGAGCTGCATGCCCGTGATCATGTGTGCTTTGCAAAAAGGAAACCAATGAACAGAAACAGCACATTATGCATTTCGCTAAATGCCTCTGCGGGCTCCCACAGGCACCTCTTAGGAGACCTGAAGTGCGGAGCTATGTGAGAGCAGGAGGAGCAATGTTTGATTTCAGCGAGTCTGTCTCCTTTTCTTCCTTCTCCTGCTCTGCCCATGGAGGAGGGATATAGCCGTGCCCGTTGTTTGCCCAGCCGTTGCCAGGATCACTCATTCCCTTCCCTTCTGGATGGGAGTTATCTGCAGCCACTCCAGCAAGGCGTGACAACAGCCAAGCACCCCGCGGGGAGCCATGCTAGTGCTTCACCACCCACAGCTTATTTAACCACCCTATCGGCGCCACTCGGCTCACAGACCCACCAAAAACCATCATCATCATCAGATGCTGCTGGGAAACGGGCAGTGAAGAAAAAAACCTGGCGGTTGCCCCTGGCATCCCCTGAGCTGTCCCCTGGGCAGAGGTGTTCCTGGCGCTGGGATCTTTGATTCCAGCTGCCCTCTGAGCACATTTCTTTGCAGCATGCCCAGCCAGCAGCTCGGCATCTCCCC
>NW_010411608.1:425-2016 GCF_000710305.1 Buceros rhinoceros silvestris | reverse complement strand
AGCTTGACCTTTATCGTTGGTGACTCATGGCTGCTGCTGCTCCACTTGCACGTCAAGGGCTGGTCATCTCCTCCACGGGAAAGCTCCTAAGTGTTGACCAGGGGCAGAGGAAGCACAACCACCCCTGCCCCCAGAAATCCCCTTCGGCTGCAGCCAGTCAGTCGCTTACGGCCCCGCAGCGCTCCCTCACTGCCTCTGCTGCTGCACTCAGGGCGTGAAGCACGGCTGGAACAGCGGTGCTGTGGGACAGCCTGCTTCACCCCTGCTCTGAACTGAACCGCATTCCATTGCCACAATTATTAATTACAAATAAAAATCCTCTCTTATTTATGCCACAGGCCATTGCCAGGTGTCCGAGGACTTGGGTGGCCAAGGTCATCACACCTTTCCCAAACCCCAAATGGCATCTCCAGGTGTCCCAGTACCAGGGGGCAGCTCGCCCTCATGCTGCCCCCAGTTTGGGAGTGGGGATTCCTGGACATGCCAGCAGGCACTCGGGACATCGGGTATTTTCCGTCAGAATGAAGTGTCCAAGTCAAGGTGGGATGCTCGGGAGCACCACGGGAGGTGTGGGATGTTGTGTTGCCATGGAGAAGAAACACCTCCCCAGGCATAGTGAGTGCCCTGTGAGTCACCGCCCCACGCTGCCACCACAATGGGCAGTGGGGCAGATTTGATATTTCCCCCAGGTTTCTTACAGCCACGTCTTCTCCCAAAGGCTATTTATTTCTCTGCACGCACACACACACATGGGGTAACACGGCAGGACCCCAGGATCCCCCTCCCTACACCAGCATGCCAGCCACAGGTAATGGCACAGCGGAGGACAGGTGAGGGTGAGCATGAAGGTGAGGAGGGGGCTTCCCCAAGGGAAGAGCAGCTGCTCAGTGCTGTAGACACACACGGTGCCCTGCTCCACAGCCGGAAATGCAGGAGGGTAGTTCCATTTTCATTCCCCACAAACGGTTGCTGCAAGTCATCTTGAATCATAAGTGATTTCTCATCCAACAGCAGTGAAGGGAGGAGGGGAACAGGCCTTAACCTCGTGAGAAAGCCGGGAACTGGGATGGGGATGCTCCCTGTGGGAGCGGGAATGCATTTCTCTGGGACATCAGCAGGTTGTGGGTGACTGCGAAAAAGTCCCCTCCGTAAAGCCAGGCTGTGATCAATGACCGCTGCAGGCATCAAGGCCAATGAGGTTTTGTCAAGCATCTGGAACTCTGGGGCAAAGGCAGCGGAAGGTGGGGAGGAGGTTTGTGTTCGTCGGGGGCTGGCAGGAATCCTGGAGCAGGATCTCAGCCCCAGCCTTCAAAGGCAGAAGGCTGCTGGCTCGGCGCTGACTGATGGACCTGCCCCAGCTCTCGCGTGTTGCTCCCATCCGGGCGGTTAAAAAAGCAGGTTTCACTTCTCTGGTTAAAGGCAACCTTGTTCTTCCATCTGGCGCAGGGCTGGGGCGGCCGGTTGGCAGCAGCGGGGTGACTCAGCCTGCCCACGCAGCCGCCTGCCATCCAGCCCCACTATATTTGCCGAGCAGGTGAATCAGTCACTCATTGCACAGAAAGACCTTGGACCTTGCTGCTTTTCCCCTCCT
>NW_010411608.1:0-226 GCF_000710305.1 Buceros rhinoceros silvestris | reverse complement strand
CGCCCCCGACCCGGCCGGCAGCCCTGGCCCCCTGCCTGCCCAAGGCTGGTGCTCTGCGGGGTGGTGGCGTGGTGGCCATCCAGCCGGGCCGCGGATAGCCCGGCCAGCACCGCGGTGCTCCTGGGGCTGCCTGCCCCCGCAAAGCCAAGGACAAGCCCAGCAGCACCGGCCCGGGGAGGAGGAACCGCCGAGGGTGTGGTGCAGCCACAAAGCCGCCGGGTTTTTC
>NW_010411607.1:0-396 GCF_000710305.1 Buceros rhinoceros silvestris | reverse complement strand
GCCTAGCCTCACCACTGGTTAAGTTGATGCTATCACCTCCCTGGTCCCAACAATGAAGCAACCACCTCAGAATCGACTCATCAGGATGCCTGCTAAACTCCTGTCTAACATTTCTCAAGTCCCTCCTAGAGTAAGTTTCAGGCTCATCCTCATCCTCCGAAGACCTACGCTCTACGGCACCCATCCTAGGCAGTCTTGGGACATCTCGCACAGGACTTCGCGCAGGATGTGGCGCGGGACTCCGCGCGGGACTTGGCGCGGGACTTGGCGCGGGATTGAGTGGGAGACTCGGCGGGAGACTCAGTGGGAGACTCGGCGGGAAATTAGGCACAGGACCTGGCACAGAACCTGGCACAGGAATTGGCGGGAGACTCGGCGGGAGACTCGGTGGGAGAC
>NW_010411606.1:0-259 GCF_000710305.1 Buceros rhinoceros silvestris | reverse complement strand
ATCTGCCTGCCACTAAAATTAACTGCAAACAGAAATATTTTTCACTTTTGCAACAGGAGATGCCACGGCCCCATGTTTGGCTGCCGGGAAATATTTAGTAATTACTCATTTGGAGCCTCTCTTGAAGCTGTCAAGGAGGGGCGGGGGGGAGGAACGCAAAGAAAAATCTTGCTAATTGCGAGCAAAAAGGAAAACGCAGATCGTTTTCCTCTATCCAAGGAAAACAGATTCACACGCCAGCGTAACTAAAGAGCCCACG
>NW_010411605.1:30060-30498 GCF_000710305.1 Buceros rhinoceros silvestris | reverse complement strand
TTGGGGCTCGTTTGGTTTTTTTATCTCCAGTCTAACTGATGAACTGGTGTTGCTGTTATTTACCTAGAGTTAGTATTCCAGTGCTGTTCATTCTGAGTACTCCATTTAACTTGATAAATACTGTATTCTTTTACCGACAGTGTGTCTTTCCTTTAGCCTCCAGGGCAGAGGGTTGTCTGTTGGTGCCAGAAGTTAACAAAGAGTTAATGAGGAAGAGCAATGTCTCCTGGGGGGAGCACAAAGACGAGCCTCCTCAAAATCCCCCTGGACGCGTAAAGGGCTCATTGTAGTTTTACTGGGGGCATTTCCTGAGCCCTGGGTGACAGCACAGTCGCTCACCAGTAGCTTTGGGGAGAGGTGTGGGTTTGATGGGGGCTCTAGGTCAGTGCTGAGTTCACCGGCAGGCAGAGCAAACCTTCCCTCCGCCGGGGGGGGGGC
>NW_010411605.1:28604-29962 GCF_000710305.1 Buceros rhinoceros silvestris | reverse complement strand
CAGTTCTGAGTTCACCGGCAGGCAGAGCAAACCTTCCCTCAGCTGGGTGAGGTGCTCTGGGCAGGGCAAGGGGCACAGGACAGAAGGGGCTGTGCGGGAGTGATTTGGTAATAAACTTTAAGTTGGGGTTGATTTGAAACAACTGCCTAATGCTGAGTCTGTCTTTATAATTTTCTGCATTAAGATGTGTTTGCCTGAACTGCAGTGTAGGCTGGAGAACTGGAAGGGTAGGAAAGTTCTTCCACTTTAAATGGGAAGTAAAGCCAGCAGTGCAGCTTGGCGTGCTCAGGTGGTGGAGCTTGGGGGGGAAAGGTGTGAGCATCTGAAAGAATCCCTGAGGAGCATTTCAGTTTGCATAGGAACATGCAAATAAGATGGTTTGTGAAGCCATATGGCAAATCTCACTTTGTTCAAGCTGCATCTTAACATCTGTTGGTTACCTCTTACAGCCAAAATCATACCTTACCAAGCATTGTTCCCTCTGTGTATTTTGAAATCTCGCTGTTCCGTATATCGATAGTGTATTTCTGTTTGTATTCTAGGAGTGTCTGGGGTACACTGGATGGAGGTTTAAAAGTATCTGTGAAAATTTACAAAAGAACTGGTGTAATGTAGAAACATGTTCCAATAATGATCATAATGGCACCTTCAAAGACAGCTTGAACACTTAATTCATTTCTGAACAGAAATCAGGCTTGGGAGAAGCATAGCACTCAGGCTCCTTTCAGAGGCACTTAAAGTAGAGACATTATGGTTAAGAGATGAGGGACAAGGCTCTCGTTGGAATTGGCACCTCTTACAAAGCTGGCTTGGGCTGTAAGCAAAGTCAGTGATTGCTGGGGCTTGTGGAGTTGTCCCTTGCAGGAGCTGTTTGTCCTTGCCTGGCCTTAGTCTTTGGGACTGGAAAACTAAATTTTACTTGTGCTGCTGATAAACTGAGCTAGCTCTGTACTGTCAATTTATTTACCTGTGTCTGGAAGGTGCTCTAGAGTGCAGAACTGGAAACAGGTCTGTGTGGGCTCTTCCAAAACAGCTGGGAAATGGTTTGGTCAGTGTACCTGTGCAGGTGAGCCCAGTAATGCCCAATGCACCTCCCCCTGATGGCAGAGCAGCACTGGTTGTAACTCTGTAACTAAGACCGTAACGTGTTTGACAGCCTGCGTACGTTGTGAAGTGCCTCTCCTAAATTTCGAGGTGATGAGGCTGTGCTGAGCACAGTGGGCTGGCTTCCTTTGCAAAGGCTGTTTGAACCTTTTGTTAGACAAGTCTGTCCTAGTGACTGAGATGTTTGTAGCTCCACGGGCCTGGCAGTGCATCTGCAGGCAACAACAGTGCTAAATACACAAAAGCATCACTCT
>NW_010411605.1:17873-28526 GCF_000710305.1 Buceros rhinoceros silvestris | reverse complement strand
CTCTTTCCTGGTGCATGTTGGTCCTGGGAGAGTCTATTCCAGGAAGCTTCATTAATTGAGAGAGCACCCAAACTGTCTGAAGATTACTTTGATGGAATAGTTAAAGCTAATGTAACAAGCCAGAAGATATGAACTAAATCCGGACATGGGAATTAACTGAGAGTACTTGAGGTAGTTTAATTATTTATCTAATTCTGTGCTTTGGATGTACCTGGGGGCTCTCACTGTTTCCCTGTAAGCAAAGAGCCGCTCTGAGCCTGTGTAACATTTACTTTACATTGAGTGAAACAAGAATAAATACAGCAGCAGAAGTCAAACTGTTCTTGGAGAGCAGGTGTGCTGGGCTCCTCTTTAACATGCCTCATTAATCTGGTCTGCAGCGACTGCAGCTGCCCTGCTGATGGGAAGAACCTGGAAAGTATATAGGTGCAAGAAGGCCATTTCTTTGGAGGTATTTCCCATCAGTATTTCTTGCTGTGCTTTGGCTGTTTAGATGCATTTTCATTTTAAAGGGGTTGCCATGTAGTTGTACTCAGGCTAGTTCAAAGCACCACTCAGAAAAGAAAGCTGCTTTCCTCTGATGTCCCAGAGGAGGTAGGAAGGAGGCTGTTCAGGCAGTGAACGCAATCTGCAGCTGAATATATCTCCTCGTGTGACTGCGCTTGCCAGTGATACAGGGTGATTTTTATTCTGTGTTGGGAGTCTCTGAGCAAATTAAGCTTTAGAAACCTCAGTCTGCTCATAACCTCTGTTGTGGGGCAGTGCCATTTACTGACAGTTACGAGGACACTGTCCAGCACTGGAGTCCCTGGTTCTGATCTTCAGAAAGTGTAAATCCTTTGCAAACTCTGTAAGTAGTTTAGTGCTGCTGTTCAGGGGAGCAGGAGCAGTTGTGCTTGCAGGAAAAAGAGGATGGTGGAGGACAGTGTCTTCTCTTCTGGTAGTAACCAAAGCTACTGGCTGAATTCTTGTTGAAACAGAATAATGCAGATTGCTTAAGATACTTAAAGCATTTTAAGAAACCTTTCCTTATTCCGAGATGATTTAAGCTAAAATTCTGCACTGGGAAGAGGTGTGGGTTGGTTTTTTTGGCTTTGCTTTTCCTGAACATGTCTATTATTTAAAATCTCAGTGAAAAAAGTGCCTTTATTTCGCTGTTGCGTGTTGGGCTAGAGTTTCTAAAGAGCGTTGTTCTGGATAAACGTGCAGGAGGGCTTTTGGCTCTTCTGTTGTGATGAGCAATTAGAGCAGTAATGTGCCGTGGGGAGGAGTCTTTGGAAGCACAAAGGGTGGGAGAAGCTTTCCTGCTTAAGCAGCAAAGAAAGGGGTAAGCTTTGTTTACAGGCTCCTGAGCAGAGGTTATAGATACAAGCAGTGAAAAGTTCAGCAGAGATAGACTTGTTAAAAGCTGCCCTTGACTGCTTACAGGCATAATTTTAATTTAAATGTAATAAAAACCTAAAAGGGAAAATTAAGATGCGGAAAGCAGTTAAAAAGCCTGTCTGAAGACATCTGCAAAATGGTTTTATTCCAAGCAAATATAAGAAAACTGTTTGGTTTTTTATTGTCAAACAATGATATTACTGCCATTTATACAGTGCCTTTTAGAACCAAATCTTTTTCACAGATTACTTCCAAAACAACACAAAAGTTGATTTATTTTTAAACTCTGTCGCTATAGCCCTTTTCTTCCCAAGGGCATAGCAGCATGGCAGTGAGATACCGCAAGCAGAGGACAGAGTTGTGCAGTAAGTGGGGGCCTGGTGGCTGGCTCAGAAGCAAGCAGGGGCTCTGCTCTGCACACCAGCCTGTTTCCCTTTGTGCTGAGCCCAGTGGCCATGCTCTGATATAAACCAGTTACTGGCTGAGTTACAAGTTAGATTAACGGTGACGGGGGCATGTTCTGCACAGGGTACCCTTTATCTCAACTGGTTTGTCTTCTTTTCTTGGCAGTCCCTTTTTCAGCTGTTTAGTCTTTTCCCAGTCCATGTTGTGTCCAGATGTCAACAGATGTGCTCTCTCTGTTCACACTTCTCCTTTGTGGTGATTTTAGCACAGACAGATCCCTGTGAGGTCTGTGTATTCCATTTCACTTCCCTATCAGGCATGAAAACAAAGTGGTCTGGTTGCTTCTCCTGCAACAGAGACAGAATGAGAGTTGTCTCATTCCCACAGTGCACCCTCTGGAAATCCTCCTCCTCCCTGAAGAGCTGTGACACAGGTCGCATAGACACAACCCTGTCAGGTCTCAGCATCTGGCAGTATTTTGAAAGGCCCAGTAAGCTTTGTACTTGGAAGGAAGGAACTGAATCTTTCCCTGGGTGAGGATCTTGAAACCTACAGCCAATTAATAATTGTTGTAAAATAGTGCTTTTGCCTAAAAATGCTGACAGAGAATTAAATGCACCTGATGAAGGGTGAGGGGGTTACAGCTTAATTAATTAAGTTTTGGAAAGTCAGTAATCCTTGGACAAAGGGTTCTGTGTAATGTAATATGCAACAGCCTCTATTAACCCAAGCTGTCCGATCTCTGTATGGACTGGGGACATGAGGTGCTTTGATAAGGGATCATAGTGGAGATGCTTTTTTAAAAAGGTGAGAGTGGGAACCTGGCTCATGATGTGGTCACGGTCAAGAAGACTTGAAGACTTCTGTCTCCTGGGGTGTTTGTGAGACTCGGGCTTCTGAGCCCTCTCCCTACTGCTCAGGAGTGATGAGGCTACTACTGCTGCTAGCGTGCGGCCGTATCTTGAGCAATTCCGTTACCAGCAGAGACCACAGCCTCCCAGTTAGCTGCCAGTTGGCTGATGTCCATCGGTCAGTGAATGGTTTTAGCTTAATCCGTGCTAAGTGCAATGTGCTAGCAGCATGTGTGCAGTTACACTTCAGCTGATGAAGCAGTACCTCACCGGTGATCGTCCACATACAGCTTTGTCATCTGCTGCCCTGATGATAATGACAGCGTTTGAGTCAGAGGAGCCCTTGGGTGGCTGTCAGTGACCCTCAGGACAGGACCCTGCAGCACTTCAGAGCAGCAGGGCTGTCATGGAGACTAAGTTGTATAACCCTGCGTTGAGCAAGTGTGAAGGGCACGAGCTGCTGCTGACCTGATGAGGAGCTGCCTGTCTCCTAGGGCAGCTGCCTGTCCCCTAGGGCAGCTACCTGTCTGCTCAGAGGCATGGTGACATGGGTCACCAGGACATGTCAGTGCTGGTGTAAACAATGCGGCGGCTTGGGACCTCTCTAGAGCAGAGCTCTTCTGCGGTGCCATCAGTGTTCATACCTGTGCTGCTGCAAGGAGCTCTCGTGCACATCATAAAGGCTGTGTTTTATCCTCTCCGGTCGCTGAGGGGTATGAAGTCATGTTACTTCACCCCAGCATGGTGCCCTGTTTGTCCCAGCTGAGGCTGGCTGTCGTGCTGCCTGGCTGTGAAGGAAGCTGGCTCTGAGCACATCCTCCCCATGGAGCTGCAGCAGAGAGAGCTCACAAAACTAGGGCTTTCTGTCTGTGCTGCCTTCTGCAAGTGACACTTGATGGCTGGCAGCCACTCTGAAGGCTAGAGGGACAGAAAGATTTGGGGGTGGCCATCTTCCTGAGGTCCCCATCACCTGAGGGATCAGGACTGTGAGCTCAGGCTGCCTCTTGGAGCCGCATGGGTAACAGTGGGAAGTGACAGAACTTCCCAGAGCTCTGGGTTGGGGCTGGCATGCCTGTGTTGTCTCTGTCTGGTGTTGGAGTAATTGCTCATTTGGCTAAAAGCCATTCCAATTCAGATGTTGAAAAGGAGCTGCTGGTGACACCTTCCAGGTTTCAGTCCTCCCCCCTCACGACCTCCTTGCTGTCCTAATTAAATTTAATATTGAAGTAAAACATTAAAGACATTATCACAGAGCTTTAATCTGACACACATAGCCTCTTTCTAATTTATTAGGTCATTAGCAAGGCAAAATAAATAGAAACGAGTTTGTGGAGGCTACAGTGTTTGAGGAATCAGCACTTTGAGGAGGGGCCCGTTCTTTGAGTGAGTGCACGCTCCGCTGAGTGGGTTTGGCAGCATTGTGTTGTCTAAGGCTGGTGTTCAAACAGCATCGCGCGGAGAGGAGCCAAGTGGCAGTTGGACTTGTTTGTGCGCTGGGTGTTTGCAATGACAATCCAAGAGCTGGGATTCCCTGTCCTCCTTCCAACATCGTGAGACTTTCTTAATGTATGTTTGAATTTGACTTGTTTTGAGCCCTTTAACTCTTTGTGTCTCTTTCCTGCAGTTGTGAGGCTTCAGCCTGCTCTGTTGTGCTCAGCGAAGCAGTGAATCGCCTGAGTACAGGAGCTGCTGCTTCCAGTAAAGCAGAAATAGCACAGTCAGGGTAGAGATAGGTGTCTTTCTCCCTCATGCCTCTTATGTATTTACTGCTCACAAACTCTGAAAAGACCTTTCAAATGGCACTGGGGCTTCTCAGAAAGGGTTGCACAACCTGTGAGGTCAGGATTGCTCTGTGTTGTCAGTGATGGAGGAGTGAACTGCTCCCTTCAAGGCAGAGTCTTGCTGAACTCTGCGGGAAAGCATTTAACTATGTGCTAACTTGGAGCCTCCCTGACAGCCAGGCTCTCAAAAAGCTGTAGAGACCAGACTGCTGTCACATAAATTCAAAGTATCTTCAGCTGTAAGGAAGTCAGGAACCTGCTGTGACCTCCTGAAATCTTGAACAAATGGCAGTTCCTCGTGGTTTGGTGTAGAGCTGTAGAGTGGATCTGATGGTGCTTTTCTGCCTCGTGGAGGGTTGAAGACTTCAGTCGTTAACCATATCAGAATCCAGAAGAGGTGAAATACCAAGGGTTTATATTGAAGAGAGGTCGTTATTTAGCCTTAGGGTGTGGTGAGCATGTGGCAGAACTGAGCTACAGCATTCACCGGGTTCTGGAGTAACGGGTGTGAATCTAAACTAATACTGCTTTGTAAAGGAACAATTAACTCTCCAGGAAAGTGGATTTCTTTTTCTTTTGAAAACCTTTAATAACAATTTCTGCTTGAAAATAATTTTAAAGAACTATTTTTTGGGTGAATATTTACTTTGCCAGCCCCCACTTAGTCTTGAGAAGCCTTGGCCACGCAACCCACAATGCCACTCCACTCAAGGCAAGGAAAGGTTCATTCTGTAACGTTTTTTTAAAAGGCAAAAACTTAACAGTAGTTGTGCATTTGTTTGTTGAATCTTCTTCCCAGCATATGTTCAATGCCTGGATGAATGAGTTATTTAAGTGTATTTGAAGGTTATGACAGACACCTGTAAACAGACAGATATTGATAAAAATGTCATTTGGAACCAGGTATCTGCCTGCTTGCAATCCAATTACTACTGATGGCGAAGAGCCCAGAGCTAGCAGCAAAGTGCATTAACCCAAGCGGTGATGGGGAGGCTGTCCTCAGAGGGAACATGATCCGGCCACTCGCTTTGATGTAACTCCAGGGGTTAATGGAGTTGTTTGTAATTTACACCAGAGGAAAACAGGACTGACTCCAGATGAGTGTCTGTAGGCTTATTGTGGGCTTCCTAAAGCCCAGTGTGTCAGCAGTGGCTGGTAGCCGAAGGCTCCAGTGTTAGCTGCTCCTGCAGTTGTCCTTCTGAAAGGTTTGCTCCAAACAAGCCAGTGCAGGTGGAAGATTCCTTTGTTTTTTCTGCCCTGAGTCATGCAGAGAGAAGAAATGACCCTAGATGTGTGTTCTTCAGTATATTCACATGAAAAGAACTGTGAGACTGTGCTCTTGGTCAGGGTACTGTTGCCTTTGGGTGACATGCAGATGTGGTGGTGAACCTACTTGTTTTGCCTAGTAGCTCTCCAAGAGCTCCTCGAGGCTTGTAAATGAGATTGTTTTCTGCTGTGACATGAATGGTTTGTGGAGGCAGTAGTGTTTGGATACACTGGAACTGCTGACATACTTTTTAATAGGAAATGGACACTGAAAGTTCTATCAAATTACTGTTCTACTTAACCTCGTAGTACTCTAAGAGGAAGTTCTCATTCTGGTTATCTTTCTTCAGGCTGGAAAGTAGTGTAATATGAATGGAAGTGGGATTGTGTACAGTTCTCTGGTTAGGTGAGTCCAGAGCTGTCCACAATCATTTGGTGGTAGTCTTAGCTTTTAAAGAATGAAACCAAGAAGACAGGGTTAATGACAGTTGCATTTCATCTGGATTGCTCTTATTTCCTTTCTTACAAGCTTGTGTTCCATGCAGGTGCTTGGCTTATATCTTCATGCTGTCAATAAACCCAACGCGTTTGAGCAGACAGGATTAATGCAGATTTTAAGGGCTATATTTAGAAGTAATTTAGCTATCATCAGTCAGAAGGGTGGGGAGGGATGTGATGGTTATTCATACTGATTGAATATTCTATTGATAGAGAGAGTTATTAACCCTAAACATGTCTTTCCATCATGCTTTCAGGTCTCAAACAAGAAAAAAAACAGCCCTTGAAATTCAGATAGAGAGAGGCAGGATTCAAGTGGAGAAATGAGCTGGGAGGGAAGCAGTGAGCTGGCTAATATGACAGACCACTGAGGTTGGCTAGATGGCACTGGAACAAGTGCTTCATAACCTGACAAGCAGTAATGCTGGAGGAGGGAGGAGACAGCAGGGTGATGGGTTCTTCTGTTGATGGCAGAGGTGTTCAAACGTGTTCAGAATTTGGGGGGGGTGTTTTAACTTTCCTTCTTGAGCAAGCAGTGAATAAACTTGCTCAGAGATAACTTTTTTCTTCCCTTTTTTTTTTTTTGCCAGAGAGAGGAAAGAAAGGAAATAGTCTGTTAGTGAGTGATCTCTGCCTTATGAGCAAGTGAGATCAAAATGCTCCTACTCTGATTGATGGTGATTAGGCTGAGGAGCCATGAGTCCAGTGAAGAACCAAGTGCCGGGCACTCAATACAATTTCATCTCTTAAAGACTCTGCCCTGCACTGTCTGCTGTCTCATTGTGTTTCCTGAACAGAGATTTCATTTCAGATAGTGCAGTCAGCGCTTCACACTTTCAGGAGCATTTATAAAATGGAATTACCAGAAATAATCATGGTAATTAACATACAGAGTTATAAGGAGGAAGATTAATTACAAAGCTGTAATTCATCTGCAAATATAAACCATGAGGTTAGCAGCAGCAAGGTACGCCGAGGAGAACTGCACACCCGAGGAGTTCAGCTTGTGCTGCTGCATGGGCTGAGCTTCCGGTGGTGCAGAAAGGAAGCTGAGGCACTGAGAGGGAAAGTGACTGCTCTGTGTTATCCAGGAAATCAGGCCGATGGGAGTGGTACCAGAGAGACTTGACTCTGCTGCTTGCTGTGACCAGGGAACAGAAGTCCTTTTTCATTATACTGAGTGTTTTCTGCCTTAGAGTGTTTAAAAGTCACCCAGGAAATCAGGGGCATTGCTGAGGAACGAGTCTGTCTCCTGGACTCCAGCCTGGTGCCTCTTCAGCAGTATTCTCCACTGTGGCTTTCCATGCTGTGGCCCAGTTTACACCAGCAGAGAAACTGGGCAGTGTGATGAAGCAGTCTATGGAACAGCTCTGTGCCCCCTTCTGAAGGCAGGAGGGTCTGGGAGGTGGTGGTGGGCTGCAGAACACTGTTCATTCCAGAGCAGGGGTTTCTACTTTATTACAACAATTGCAAGAGAGGGCTGATTCCTACAACTAATTGCCTTTTTTTCTGAAGATGCAAGCAGTTGATAATGACAATAATTAACATGGTAGAAACAAGGTCAAACCCAAGAACATTACCCATTAAAGTCACTTTCCTAAAAGTCGTGTCAAAATCATTGCCTTGGAGTAGCTTAAAAAAATAAAAAAATGGAGGCAACTGATGATGAGCTGTTTGAATTATGTAAATGCTCAGGTATCCATGGGGTTTGACCTTTTTGCAGATGTAATTTAGCATTCAAGACACTGTCATCTTGCTGCCAAAGTCAAATTAGATGCTTGCTACTGCAATTGATAGCTGATATCCGATCTCCTTCAAGAACAGGCAGTACAGAAAGGCAGGCGATGCTATTTGCTACAGGGATGGGAAGCTGCATTTTTAAATATAAAGTGGTTGAAGAGTTTTGGATCCAATTCAGATGAGCAATATCCTTTTATAAAAATGTGCACCTGGTTCTTCAGGTCATTATACCCCATTTTATGCATCTGCAGTCTTGCAAGATGGCTCTGGGCTCAGTAGCTGTCCAGGTTTGTCTCACCTTGGGCTTGCTTTGTACCCGCAGAATGGCTCTGGGCCAGACCTGCTCCTAGGCACAGGAATAGGGACAGTGGTAGTGTAGCCATGTTGCACAGAAGTGCTGTATTTCCAGCTAGCAGTCAGATGGAAGGAGTCCTAACCCAAGTGGGAGCTTTTCCTGAGTGATGCCAGAGACTGCGCAGCTCCCCTCACAGGTGCAGAAATGGCTTCTGTGCCTGAAGCACAGGCAGGGATACAGATGAAATGCTAAGCTCTGCAGCCCAAAATGTGTGGGAACTGCTGATGTCCAGAGCAGGTGGGTTATGTACCTGTGTAAACCGTGCTGTCTCCACTTGTAAACCTGGTCCAGTCCATGCTAGCAATAAAAAAAGGCAAAACCCCCCTTCTGTTCTGCTGTGAGTTTGGCTGCTTGCCGGAGGTTGCTCCTGTTCCCAGTGTGCCAGGTGGCTGAGCCAATTGCCTTCCCACCAGGGCTGATCCAAATAGCCTCAGCGGCCTCCGTTCATCCTGAATCAGTGTCTCCTGTAGTAAATAGAAATGGCTCTGAAGAAACACCTGCTTATTCTGGCCCTCATCTGACCACAGCTTCTGAAAAAAGCCTCTGCTTTGGAGCTGGAGACAGGTAGCTTGCTATATCGTTCCCAAACTGGCCCGATGCGCAGCCCTCCTAAGTTATTTCTCTTTTGGCTAACAGCCTGCTGTTAGCCACAACTTTCCCTAACATTGTGGTTGCACAGTAATGCTGCCCGGCTAGAACAAGGCTGTGCCAAGACTTCTGATCCCCTCCCAGCTCCTCTGCGGCTCCTGAGAGAGTCTGGGTTCGGATGTCCCTCTGCCCTTCTCAGGGGTAGAGCTCTGCTGCTTGCACGGGAGGTACCCAGAGCAGAGGCTGTCTGCTGGCAGCCTGGCTTACACGATTGAAGGTGTAGTGGCTGCTGTTGGCTGTACGTGTGTGAGGGATAATAAAAATGCAGATCCTTAGTTTTGGTGGTTTCCTGTGAGCCTGTGCAAATGAGCAAATGACGGTAAAAGAGCAGCAGTGAGGATCGAGGCTGTATGTTTTCTGTGACTAGGCTCAGAAGAACATTGCAGGCTGCTCTGAGCATTTTCCCTCAGCATTAGCCCAGTAATTTCCCTGAAGTTGCTCTGTTTTTCCACGGGAACAAATGAGAGCTAAAGCTGGCTCCAGATTCCTGACTTTAATTGCTCCTCCCTTGCTGCCAAGAGTTAACTTCTAATCTGGTGCAAATTGTCACTGTTCAAGTGCTTTCCACCTTGTGCCTTCAGTGCAGCTCACTCAGCCCGAAACCGGCAGAGAACTTGGCCTGTGTGTTTTATTTCACTAAATCCTTTTCCTGTTCTGAAGGGTTGTTTTTCAGGGTGGGGGCTGCTCTAGCCCTAGCTTCTAAACTGGGCTCGTGTCCTGTGCATGTGGGTAAGAGCATCCAGCTGGGTTGTCTTTACTGTTTAATGGTTCAGTTCAAATGCAGGTTGTGTATTTCATGCTTCATTATTTTTTCTTCCTCATTGTGTGGCCATTTGTAAACTGAAGGTGAATTGCATGATGTGTTCCTCCTGGGCATGCAGAGAGGACAAATAGTGAGGATAATTTGAGAACTTTCCTGTTTGATGCATTGGTAATGTTTGAGGTGCTTTTACAAACCAGATTCTGACGCTTCTTGCGGTTGAGCTCATCTCACTGCATGCAGAAGCAGAGTTTGGGGAGCAGCTTTGCTGTGTCCCCATCCTCTGGCATTGGAGTCCCTGAGTAGCAATTTTAGTGGCAGGATAGTCTCAAGAGAGGCATCCCCTGTCCCTGCTGCTGTGATCAGGGAGGCAAAGAGCACGTTGGCTGTCCCCCAGATGGAGGTGACTATCCTAGTTAATTCCACCCTTGACTTTGGGCCAGTGGGTGTTTGATGTATGGCTCGATTATATAGGAGCTGCAGAGTCTAAAGCTGCCGCTGTGTGAGCTTCAGTGTCAGGAGTGTTACAGACCACTGCTGCTGTCTCCTGCAGGGTTGGGAAATCTGCTGAATGTTTTTGGGTTCAGGTTTGCTTTTTTTTTCTTAGCAGTAATAGCTGCTGAGGTACCACGTGTCTCCCCAGCTGTATTCATGTAGGATAGTAGAATCGTCATCAATATTTAACTATTAAAAAAAGGATGTTCATGTTAGGGAAGTGTTTCAAATGAGCCAGGTTTAAAAGTGTAAAATGTTTTCTTACATTCTGGTGAGTGTTTGCTATTCATCGTGAATTTAAACAGACTTGTGTTCAAGCCTCTATTCCCCTCTGCCCTGGAGATCTATTTAAAGGAAAGTAAGCTGAAAACAAACAAGGAGCTGGATTTCAATAAATACTTGCTAAAAAGTTCAACTGAAACAGTGCCTTCACTTTTAAAGGCAAGAAGTCTGTCATTGTAAAGGGAGGGA
>NW_010411605.1:12734-17760 GCF_000710305.1 Buceros rhinoceros silvestris | reverse complement strand
AGTTATTTCTGTGTATGAAAGTTGTTAGTATCAATGATGTACTTGAGAATAGATGGTCCTTTGTGCATACAATTAAGGATAGAAATGGGCTTTCAAAGGGAGATGATTGCATCCATAACTCCATGTACGAATTAGTTTGTCCCTTGGCAAGAAAAAGACTGTCCAGGGTTACACAGTGCTGCCAAGTTGCAGCCTGCGTGGTGAGCAGTCAGTGTTGTTTGAGGGATCCCAGTTCCTGGGGAGGTTTTCCAGAAAGGCCAGTAAGTCTTCAGCCTGGCAATGCTGCGGGAAGGTACCGTGTGAGCTCATGTGAGTCCCAGGTTAACTCTACTCTACTCGCCAGCCACCATTCTTCAGCGTACCAAGAAAGACTAATTACCCTCCTTTGTCTGTGAATCCAAAAATCCCAAGGCATGCGCTCTTCCTAGACGTTGTAGCTGTGATTACACAGTGTTCTTGGACTGTAGTAACTTGTCCTGACAAAAAGCCATTAACCAGACAGGCAAGGCTGTGTCTTACCCTGTAGCTGTGCCTGCAAAGCAGAGGCAGAATAATTTTTGCTCATTGAAACCAAACATTTGAAAGCACCACTGCTTCCCCTCTGCTCAGATGGTCTGTCCAGCATGGAAAGAAAACACTAACCCCCTGGAAAAACAAATGTGTATTTGGGTTTTTTCACTTGTTACCAGGGTTAGCAAATTAAGGATGCTTCTAGCTTGGCATCTGCGCTGCATCTACTTGTGTTTTTGGAGTTTTGAAGCCTTGTTTATGTATAAAATAATTTTGTGTATATCAGATTTTGCTGCCACTAGCTGGCCCAGTCAGATGGCCCTTTGAAAATGAGAACCCTCTGAATAGGACCCCCCTGGTCCTTGGGGACTGGCCAATCTGCACGCTCCTCTGTGGCAGTGGATCAGCATGCCAGTAAATCTGTCATTACCAGCTTTGCTGCAAAGAGTTTAGGGGGCTTCAACCTAACCAAGTGCTCTCTCGGTGAGTTGGCTTCTCCCTGCTCTAGGAGCAGGGAAGGGAACTTGGCTCTGTAGTCTGTAATGGGTGAGCTTTTGATGATGTCAGTCACTGCCTCAATGTCAGAGGTGTCCAATCATCTGTGAGCTGGGTTGTAGCACACTGGTAGATGGGCCAGAAGTTGGAAGGGGCTGCTTTTATCTCAGCTTCTCTGTTCCTTCCAGTGGAAGGACCTAGCCATTTACCGTGAGTTCTCTTTACTAGTATAAGCTGTGTCTCTATTAGGTGAGTTCTCTAATAAGTCGTTTCATCGAGCCTTACTAACACATAAATGAATGCTTTAATCAAAAGCTAAAATTGAGCCAAGTGAACTTAATTCTCTTAGTATGGGAATCTTGATCACGAAGACTTCTTAATCAATTGCCTTTTACTTTTTTTGGCTTTGGTATTCCCACTTTTCCCAGTCCACTTTATAAAACATTTCTACATTTTCACTTTTTAAGCAAGTGTTACAGTCTGTTCTTGCCATAATGTGTTTATTTTCTCTTCTTTCTAACAGATGCTAAGTAATTAGAGAATATGGCAGAGCAACATATTTATACAAATGAAAGGAAGTAAGGAAAAAATGCTCCGAATATTTTATTTCCTAATAAGATTAATTCAGTAGCATACAAATGGTGAAGCACAGCCACAGCAGCAACTGGCTGTTTATCAGACTTCTTTTAACATGCAAGATACTTTGTTCAGATAGGCAAGTAATGGCACACACCCACCCCATGGATACTAATTTGAAGTGCATGCAAATGAGTGGCAGAACAAGCCCACTGGAAAAGCACAACTGGACAACAACTTCTACAGAATGTTTAAAAAATGCCAGAACCACAAAACTAAAGTGGTGAGACCAGCCGATCGCGTTTTATGGGCTCAGTGGTTTTTCACTTCTTGAGGCTTGTGCCTGTCCAGATGTGCTTTGCTGTAAAACTAATATTTTGCTGTTGCTTGTGTACATTAAGAATTAGTAGTGGTCTGAGCCAGTCTTTTTAAACCATGTGTAGCTACATTTTTCAGTTGAAGGGTAGGGAAGTCTTACAACAGGTGTGGATCTGTACTGGGCATGATGGTGGGATGAGCTGGGGAGAGGCTGAGACACTCAGCCCTTCAGCCTCCTACTGCTACCTGAGGTGTGACAGTCTGTTGTACTCTGTTTACAACAGAGAGAATGTGTGAGAACTCAGGGGTGTTACAGTGAGCCGCTGGAGTAAATCTGCATATGAGCAATTTTGGCAAGGGAAGAGATCATTCAGTAAGAGAGCCCTGGAGAGAAACTGAAGAGCAGAGGGGGCTCAAAATAAGTCTCTGCAGCCTGCATAGGTTTGTGCAGCTTCACGGGGTTGTGTGTTTGAGTTAGCGTTGTGCACTAGGTGAAGTCTTGGAAGAGACTTTGTGACAAAGGCACTTTCCTGGCTTGGGAAGAGTCATGTAGCAGTCTCAGCCAGAACAAATTCAGGAAAAGTGCAGTGGAACTCCCATCCCTGAGCAGTGCCAGTATCTGAAGATGTGCAGAGAACTGGAATGCTTAAGTATTAAAAATACTCCTTCCCCTCTTTTTTTTTTTTTTTGAATCCATGTCAGATTCTTCATAACCAGTGGCAACAAATTTCCAACAGTTTCTCATTAATGCAAGAAGCTGGCATAAAAATCTTTCTTTACAGGCCAGGAGTTTGGAAGTGAAGCTGGTACTGAGCTTTCAACTAAAATTCATTTGCTTCTGTATGAACAAATGAACTAGAGAGAATATCATTAGTTGCATTGATACCACCAAATTCTGCATGAAAAATAGGGCTTGAGTTGGAAACCGACTGTTTCTGCTTGAGAAGATGCTCCAGGAGTAGGTGGACAAGCCACTGAACTATTAATGCTGAACTGATTTGTCTTTAAGAAAAAAACCGCCATGCAACAAAAACCCAAGCCAGCATTCCCCAGTTAATTGCAGCTTTGGTAAAATGCTTGTGGGAGGATGTGTGCCTGGTTTAGTGAACTGCTCCACAGACAGGCGGGTTCCAGGACCTGTGTGGAAACTGCACAGATAAGGTCTTAATAGTCACTGAATAGGGATGAGATGTGTGGGCAGCGAATGTTTGGAAAGGGATGCTGTGGCGAACGGTTGGTCCCCTTTCTGTTAAGATGACATGTCATATAAACATGAATAATTTTGCTGTGCAGTAAACCATCTAGTCAATCTCTTTGCCCAAGGCAGGATCAGCTCTACCTATGTCAGCTACATATACACCATCTAGGCAGATGCTTCATGTAATGTTGATCCTACCTTAGGGTAGGAGGTGGCCTAAGAAGAGACCTTTGTAGTTTCCTTCTAGCCTTACACTGTGCATGTGTGTCTGAATGCTGAAGTGGAGTGCTCCACAGATGAGGCCAGAAGGAACAGGAAAGCACAGTGAAACATTAAAATGTGTATAGACTTGCTTCCTGCTGGGCACTTCCTCAGCTGGATACTTCCCTCCTCCCAGGAGACAAAATCTGCTGTGAGAGGACTGTGTCTTCAATAAGACTCTTCATTTCTGATGAGCCTTGCTTTTTTGCAGAAGCATCTGTGAAAGATTAACAGGAGCATGTTTCTGAGAGGTGAATGTGAAAAGCAGATTAAATTTGCATACCAGCATGTTGGATGTGTTCCTAAATATGTTTCTCCTCACCTTGGGCTGTGCCTGACCATGGGGTTCTGTCAGATGGCTTTACCTCTTAAATAGCAGAGACACCCCCCATGCAGGTGCAGTTAGGTAAATACAGACTTCAAGTTGTCTGCTCCCTACAAAGGGATCCTTAGAGTACAGTATGCTGAGCAATGTCTGTCTTGGCAAGATGGCGTTTGGAGGACAACAGATAAAGCATGGCTGAGAGCAAAGGAATTTGAGATGTGGAAACTGGCTTTTGGGTCATCAGCATAAATGAGCTGCCTCAAACATATAAGACTCACTGCTTGTAGCATTTTTAAGTGTCACAATACTTACGGGTATGGGTTTAGAATTTCATGTCTGCTTGTTAAGCTAGACATAGATCATCCTGAATCACAGCACAGCATCCCCTGGGTAGTTTGCAGAGGAAAGGAGTTTGGGTCATCAACACTGTTTGGGTGTTTAGTTGGAAGTCTTCCATCCACAGAATGTAACTCAATTTGCAGCTTGCAAGAGCTGGGCATGTTTCTGCTGAATCACAGAAAAGGCGGGGAGATTGAGAGGAAAGCTGGATGGTGGAAGAGTGATAAAAGATGAGGTATTGTTGGATTTTGGTGGCCCTGGGACTATATAGAGGGATACTTCTTGAGCTGTTAATTAAGAGGTAGAAATAGTTGAAGTAGCTAAAAGGAGGAAGGCTGTGCCTGCTGAAGAGTGGCTGTGAATAGTGGACAGTGGTGTTCTCCATACACACAGTTTGACAAAAGTTGTTGAGCATTGGAAATGCTTGTAACACTTCTCCTGGTTCTCAGGATAGGCAGGATCTTGGTGAAGAGCAGAGGGTTCTGGCCGAGTCCCCTCCTCCTTTAGACACCTCTGCTGACCTGTGCCTTGCTGCTGCAATTCCCAGGCAGCCCAGTACTCGGCTGCTGCGGGAGCATCTGCTAGACTTGGTACCACGGTGGGTGCAGCCTGTGAGGGTGATGGCAGAGTTCTGAGCAAGTTTGCTGGCTGGAACACTTTGTCTTGCAAAGACAGGCCTGCCTGTATGAGGCATCAGTGTGTTTGCTGCTCTTTCCTGGCTAATGCACTTATGCTTTTAAGTTCAGGGACCATGTCTTGAAACAATCCCTCCTCCTCTCCTGGCTCTGAACTGCAGTAATCTCACACGTTAGCAAAAGAATAAACTTTTTAGCCTAGAATAATTGTGTTCTCTATCAGTGACAGAATCTATTTTGGTTTTTTTCTCCTTTTAAATGGCAATTTTATATGGTAGAAGATGCTTTAATTCTCTTCTGCAAGCTACATACGAAATATAACAGATAGGCAAAAATGTGTTATTAAAGCTATCTATTTTTCTTGGCATT
>NW_010411605.1:2934-12635 GCF_000710305.1 Buceros rhinoceros silvestris | reverse complement strand
TTCCTGTAATTTAATAAACTGCTTGAGCTCTGTTTCTGCAGTTTATGACATCACAAGAATAAACCCCATCCTTTGATTAATAGCTATTCAATCAATTCCCCACTCCCCACATTATCTTAAACTTAATGGACTTGGGAACCATGCAAGCCAGTTTTGTAAAAGTTTGGGTTTGGTAGCTGGACAAAATGACTTCAGTGGTAGCAATACAAGCTCTGAGAGACTTGTAGAGGAACGGGAGGGAAATACTCCTCTGTGCTTGCAGAGGAAGGTGATTTGGTCTCCAAAATAATCTTGCAGCTCCAGGTGTCTGCAGCTCCCACCAGTGTCTCTTGCTTGGTAGTGCAAGGACTGGCACTGATCCTGCTGCTTTCTCTTCGCACATTTGTTGCTGAGACTACAAACTTTGCAAGTCAGAAGCCCCTTTACATTTGAGTTTGGAGAGGCTGGGAGCAGTGATGCTTCTCCACTAGATGTGGTAGTGCAGCTTCAGCCTCATACGTGGGAGCTGGGGGCTGGACCCCGTTGCCAGTGTTGTCGTGGGCCATTTGGTGTGCCTGAGTAAGATACTCGGGACCCCTGTTAATACTCCAGCTGTTGAAGCATCTCATGGTCTGTCACGCCTTCAGCCTCATAACCCTTTTCCTGAGGAGAAGAGCTATTGCCACCACTATAGAGAAGGAGAAACCAGGGTACCCTGGACAGAGTTTTACCTACAGTCATGCTATGGCTGTGCAGAAGACAAGAGACTTGAAACTGTGGCTTAGTGTGCTAATACCCAAACTATTCCTTGTTTCCCTTTGGCTCAGTCTTTCTCCTTGCTCCTATTGACCATTTATGAGCTATAGTGTGCTCTAGAAAATAACCAGCTGTTTCGTTAAGTGGATTTGGTCTATCCCTCACGTTGACAGACCATTTTTATTATGTACTATTACTTAATGAACTCTTTGTGGCAAATGTAATTCAATACAGATTCTGATTCTCAGTTTGTCATCAGTTCTTTTATAAAGGAAGAAAAATGGAAAAGGACTTGATGATTCCTTTATCTTGTTATGCTAATTGCATTAGGAATATTGGAGAAAAACAACCAGTGGATTTAACAGAAAAAAAATTCCAAGCTTCTTTTCTACTTAAAATGGGAATTTACTGGGGCAGAACATATGTGACTAACCAAAGCAAATTCTGATTCAAGTTCAGGCTTTGAAAAACATAAGTAAATAATTATTTTGTTGTGTAAAATTCCTCTTGAAAGGAAGCCTGTAACAGACATAATAGAAGATATAGAGAGTGCAACAACAAGAGTTACTCAGAAAAATTCAGCACCAAGTTATGAAAGCAAGAAGGATTTGACCAGGGAGCTGCATGTGACATCAGGTAGTAATGGGGAGCCTTGGAAGGGAGTTGCAGAAAGGGTCAAGCCACAGGAAAAGTGTAAAGTGATTTTTGTGCTGTCTTGGTACTAGTGTGTGTTCCTGAGAATGACTGCCTGCAGTCAGTGCCCTCAAACTGGATGGATGAAATCTCTGAGCTCTCATTTTCCAGAATTTAGCTTTTTATATGTAAAACAGGGATAATTTCCCTTTCCTATCTCTTAATAGAGATTTAGGACTGCGTTGTGAAAGTCTGGAACTGTGACTTTCTGACTGTGAGAGAAAAAAGCTCCCAAGAGCTGGAATACTTCTGTAGGGATATATGGGTTCCACAGCCACATGCTGAGTAATGGGAAAGAAAGAAAAATATTGGCAAGTGTCTTTGTTTGGGTTTCTTTGATCCTGTGCTGAAAACAGAGCAAGCATTTTGGGTAGAAAACTTAATGTGCTGGTGTCCCTGATTGGGGGCGCAATTGTGCCATAATAATCTCATGGCTGTTCGTCATGGCACCCTGGAGGTAGCTCATTTTTTGCCTTGTGGCTAATCTGCAGTTCCATGATTTCTAGCCTGAACTGTGGTACAATGGTATCTGGTTCACTTGTCACTAAGGGATCAAGTGTTGGTGAAGTAGCATGAGTAGTCTCTATACTAGTGGTCCCCCTCGTCTTTTGGCTCTGAGGTGCAGTGGAACTGTCTGAGCATTGTTGCTGATGCTGGTAGGAGTCTGTAAGCCATATATGGACTTTGGATTTGATTTCTCCTGGCTGCCTCGTATTGCTTTAACAGTCTTTCAGACTGTGTAATGTTCTCAACCCATCATCTTACCCACAAGGCAAGGAGAATGAAGAACTTTGATGCTTTGTGGAAACGCTAGAGGTTCCTAATTGCTTGTCTAATTTATCTCAGTTAAAATTTTGGCCTGTAGTGGTATGTACAGAAAAAAAGGGCTAGTGGGCACATCTTGCCAAAGCATGAATTTATTATAAAGTGTCCTAGATCACCTCAAGCCATCTGGGTAACCCAAAATAGATGTGGATGCAGTATGGAAAGAGGAACAGTGAGAAGAGGAGTAAACTAGTTATGACGTGCAAAATGTCACTTGAAGGATCACTGTAAGATTGTTTATCAACTTTACAGGAGTAAACGTATTCTATAAGAATCCCTTAGCTTCAGCTAAGTCTACACGACTTAGTGAAGTACAACTCTAGTACAATGTAACTACATTTAATATAAATAGTACAATGACTAAGTTGTGCTATTTACATTAAACAGGTTTAAAGGGAAGGAACAACTAAATTTTTTAAAGTTACAAGATCACTTTTATTTACTGAGAGGAGAGGGGGGAAAAAAAAAAATCTGTATCTGGGGCCGAGTCTAAAGCTCAGTGAGTGGAAGGATGCTTGCATCTTTTCCTTGAATTATGAGCTGCTGTTGAAGTCTGTCCTCTTTTAGCGTTTGGTCCTATCTGCTCCTCCAGGAACAAATGGTGCCCTACACTCTGTAGGACCTGTAACCATCTGCAAAAAACCCAAGCTTTTGTTATGCAGTGTAAAGAGTTAATGTCACATTTTGACTGGAATGGGCGGAATATTCTTCAGCAAAGTATAAATATGTCTCCTTCAATTTAAAAGCAGACTGACTTGTGTACTGCTGAGTGTAGGGCTGGGTGATTGCAAGCTGTCAGATCTTTGTGACTGAGACCTTATTCGTTAATTTTATGGCTGGAGGAGATTTTTGTGGTGATTTGTTCTGACATGTATCATGCAGGCTGTAGAATCCCATCTAATCACTCTGCTACTTCTGACCCAGCAAACTGGCTGAAACGGAGCAGATAGCCATTGGTTGTCTGGAGGAAGCTTTGCTCTGCCTTTGCAGTGATGGTGCAGGCTCCAGAGGAAGTCAAAGTTATTTTGCAGAGACAGAGGCTCATTGTCAAAAGTTAGAGCCTTGAAACTGCCTGGTTCAGTAGCCAAGGGAACACGGTTAAACAGGATTGTCCATACCAGCTTTGTGGCTTGATCATCTTTAATAGTCCGGGTCAGATTACCATCGGAATTAGCGTTAGTTTGAGGTATTCAGACAGGAACTTGTTATGCATGGAGCTGCACCACCCTGCTCATGAATGTATTTGTGTTAATCTCACTGTGAATATACAGCTAAAGTTGTTATCTCAGAAATTTGCAGCCACGAATCTTTTCCATCAACCATCTCTACTGCATCAACACTCAATTCTAAGCAGCTCAGGCATTTGTCATAAATAAAACATTTTTATTATTTGTCTCTATCTTCCAAATCAAAAAAAGCCCCTTCTTATTCTGTCATCCCCAGGACATTTCAGATGGCTTGTCATGCAGCTGTTTCTATGATAAAAATCATAGGGGATTATTTGAGATGGAAATGTTCACTTTGGGGAAAACAAGAAATCCTTGTAGGACCCTAGGACTTACAGTAGGTAGCAGGTTTTTGTCTGAACACTAGGGTAGGAAAACTGGGTTAACTTAAAACTTTATATAACTCTCACTGCCACAGTAGTTGAGGGTAAACGTCACAGCTCCTTGAGGTCTAGAACCAAACCTAAAACAAAACGAAATTTAGTCAAGCTTCAGGGGATTACATCTAACTTTCAAATTAATTATTTTTCTTCCTAACAATGGAAACATTTATCTGCTTTTTTTGTGTGCGGTATGGTTTCTGGGAAGGTGATTGGGGCGGGGGGAAGTATGTGCTATTCCTGTCTATCCCATAACCATTTAGCAGGAGATGATATATAGACCTTGAATCTCTGGAGATTATTGTACCACACCCTTGGAATATGTTGAGTTTAACTACAGTTTTCATAGAAAGGTATCAAAATCAATCCTTTGGTTTCATTCTGACAGTGTCAAAATATTTTGGTTTCTGTCATGCTGAAGCATTTTCTTTTTGCTAAGTTAAAGTGTTTATAATAATTTTTATTCATAATATTGATTGGAAGTTGCAGGTGGCATCTCCCATAGCAGAGTGTTTTGGCTTCATTCTCCCCAAACTAATTACTCTACTTCTGTGTCAAAGTTATTTTAGGATTTAGACCTCATAGTAAATCTTGTCTTTTGTTCAGACTTGGAATTTGGTGAGAATGTAACTGGGAAACCCAGTTGCTGATTAAATCTTTAGCTCTGTGCAGGTCTACAGCAACTAACAAACTCCCTAAAGAACTGAAAAAATAGTAAGTGAATCTGCATGGCCATACCGATAGCAAGGAGCAAATGGATACTGGATCCTGTTGCCTGCCATTGCTGATAGATCCTGGGTGTTGCTGAACAGTGTAGGTGTGGTCACCGACGGGTACAGATAGGCAGGCTGAACCAGAGTGCTGTAGGTCAACATTGGAGAGTAAGGTGGCTGGAAGATCTGCTGTGGGCTGTATGGAACTACCTGGGGAGGAAAAAGAAATACCATATGTAAAAAACCCCACAAACAAACCAGTTGGACAGGAATACTGCAAAGGCAGTAACCCATGAATTGTCAAAACTGGAATTGTCAAAAATATTTTCTCAGACACGCACAGCAGTCTCTCCCAATTTTATACAAAACTAGAGCATAAGTGATAAGTGTTTTGAGTTAGAGGCCATCTCTTGAGCTGTTTGGAGCATGCAGTGCTCCAGCAAACCCTGTTAACTTAGACCAGTCCAGCATCTTGTCCCCAAATCTATTTTTGCAATTGCACCGTTGTCAATCCTGGCACATGACAGACCGCTCAGAATCATCTGTCATGCATCTGGGTTCTGCAAAAAAAAGCACATTCATAACCAGTGAAACCCACCTGTCTTGAGTAGCTTCCACAGGAAGGGCGCAGAGCTTGCTCGTATGGCATCCTTACCCTCAGATATGGACCCTGTAAAGCGCATGTAAGGCATGATACGTAAAACAGTCTGAGTTGGTCCATTAATTGTGTAAGCTTTTTAGGGGAATGTTATGCTTAAAGAAATCAGGTTGTGATAAGTGTGTTTCTTTGCTTTGGGCTAATGTCCCCAAGTCTGAGACCTCCAGAGTAGGAGACTGCTTCCACTTAGCCCTGTTCTGCCTGTGGAAGAATTCAGTGCCCTGTTGACTGCTGGGAGAGGGATGGGCTGTGCACTCACCTGTGCCGAGGAGGCAGCTGTTGTGCTAACTAACCTTAATGGAAACACTTCATTGAAGAAGGGGAAATTTTTGGACTGTGAGCATCCATGGGAGCTCAGTCTGTCAGAACACGTGTGCTCTGGGTCGTGTGTCCCCACCCTCTGTCTTTCATAACACGCTAGTGGTGACTTTTGACAGCGTGTAGGCTGAACCAAGCCCTGCTGGAGAACTGTAGATTTTTCTGCTGTCTTTTGTGGATTGTTTTTTTTTGTGTGTGTGTGTAATCAAAGAGAACTAAGTGAGCATAGCCTATGGAAAGCCGTGGCCACATGGCATTCCTAGGTACTTCTTTCAACTTGAGCATTAGGTTTCTTCCTAATCTTAGATGTTGGGCTTTTTCATTTTGATATGAGTCCTGTTTCACTAGACTAAGCAAGCAGTATTCCAGTCTGTAAACAGGGCAATTGCACGAAACATTTATAATGAATTGTGTCAAAATATTTGTAAATACAAGTTACAAATGTTTGTGACCCAAAGCCACTGAATGTAACTCTGGTAGGACATCGATCTGGTTTCTTACCATACCCTACAAATCAGAAAGCGCCTGACCCAATAGCAGCAGGTAGTGCCCCGAGTTTGTCACCATAGGCACAAAACATGTGTCAATTTTACATTACCTGAAACTGTGGGAAGTTTGAGTGGTTGGGGAATGGAGAGAAGCTCAGAGTCTGCCACACTGGCTGATTTAATGCTGTGGTCATTGAAGGAGTAGAAAAGCCTGAAGTACTGGCATTGTATTTAACACGTTTTTCAACTTGTGTTGCAGTAGTTACTGTAAAACAAAACAAAGTCAAAGATATTAATAAACAGGCATTCCCTTCATTAAGCAGTGGAACACTGGCAATTGAGAGGACTTGCTTTGTCTGTAAGCAGACTCTGTTTTAGGATATCCATTACTTTTGCAGGCTGTAGTTCTGCAACGCAGTGACCCAAACTCAGCAATTAGCAGTTCAAATTCACTGGTAGGGCCACTAAACTCTGACCCCCAGGACCTGGGATAAAGCTAATTGCCTGAGCTGTATGAATGAACGAGGCTGTAAGAGTAGAACAAGAACCTTTGCCCAAAGTTCAAAACTCTGAGATAAAGAGATCACAACAGAAAACAAGTTGGTTGCGTCTTCAGTCTCCAGACTGATAAATCTAGACCAGAAACTTAAACAGTAGCTCTGGACAAGCACCATTGTTTTTTGTCTAATCTAAGATACTTTGAGGAATGTAGTTATCAGTACTCAGTGGAAATCGGGATCTTTTAAATGTCTCACAGTAAGAACCCCAAAATCATGATACTACAAAAATTAACCCCTCTCCCACCCATTAAAAAACCCCCCAAAAAACTACCCCCTCCCCCAAATCTCCATAATCTTCACCACAACCCCCAAAAATGAACTTCTGGAAAATACTGACCAACTTTTTGAATCTCTATGGTCATGCCCTTTCTATGTGTGCTCTATTTCAACATGTGAGAAGGACTTAGGTGCTACTTAGAGGGGAGAGAGATACCAGTGTCATGGTACAAAATGAGAATTGGTGACTGGAGACTAGCTCTGCAGTTCTGTCTCTTATGCAGGGCTTGGACAGGACATCACTGTGGAGCAGATGTGGCAGTGATAGCCTGACCAGCTCCTGCCAGCTGCTTTTCAACAGCTTCTGGTTTATGTCTTAGTTTTCCCATGACTCCGGGGATTTCCTGTGGTGTGTAAGGACCATGCCCGGATCCATACCTGGATTCTTTGTGGCTTCATTGGAATGGGTTTTGGAGAAATTGTTAGCAGGAAGCGGAGCACCACAGAGAGCTCTTAATTTCATCTCCCTTTCTGTGTTTCTAATCACAGCTTTGTATATACTTTCGAGTCCCTCTGGTTCATCTAGCAAGTAGTCACTGTAAGAAAGAGGAATGTGGCTGTTGTCAAAGGAGATTTGGCTTAAAATAGAGCTACATTTCTTGACTCTCCTAAACCTGCATTTCTGTCTCATTAGTGTTCTATTCAAGAATCAAGTATTCCTTCTTAAGCAGAGTAAAATTTCATCTTTGACAGTGTTCTTTTCCAAAGGATCACATAAAAGGGGAGGAAAGAATCTTAGTTAATGCATCTATCCCAGAAAACTGAAGCAAAGTTGGATGATAAGTTATAGGTGTGCAAAGTGATTATAGAATATATGCTTAAAAATAGTTGTGGGTCAAAATACATTTTGATTATAAACAAAATCTTAAGTTTTCATGTCAAACAAGATGATTCTTTGCTGGCAGTAGGTGTGAATGAGTTAACCCACCTCAAAGTGTGTTTATACTTACCAGGAGTGAGAACTAAATGGCTCCCTGTGCCCTGTAGTGTCAGAGCAGCTGGTAATCATTGCAGAGGTTTTCATGTTGTCTGTCAAAGATGGCAAGTGTAACCCCAGGCGTCTACATGACAAGAGCTTTGAGCTGTATGCCTTGTATCCCAGTGTCCCTAATGGGAGAAAGCTTGTTCTCCAGGCTCCAGCTTTGCATGGTGGAAAGCAGGGCTCAGTGGATCCTTCAATTGTCATAGGGGAGGGCCTGAATTTCCTTGGACTGAGCTGTCACCAGTTCAGTCACTGTCTGTAAGGCTCTAGCAGGGCTGGGTGCTGTAGTGTGTGTGGCTCATAAACTGTCTCTCCTATTAGGGGGAGAACTGTTGGGTGGTTTAATCTGTAGGGTGCATCACAAAGCATCTCTGTACCCTCCAGAGTCCTCTGGGACCTTACAGTGGGACTGTGTCAAAGCTGAACCATTGGGTGCTCTTTGGGGTCACTCCTAAGTGCCTCCAATGGTTGCCTGCTCGAAATGCTGATTAGCGCCTCGTGTGGATACCTGCTCAAAACACTGATTTGAATTCCAGTTTGCTCTTTCACATCCAGCTATGTTCCATAACTTCATGTTTTATCATTTTGCCCTTCTTAGTTTGAGGGGAAGACCGCTCTGAGCACACACTATGTAGATGCATATATGGTTCATAAACAGCTAAAATAAGGAAATTCTAAATTGTGAGTGTATCTAATCATCCTTAATCATAGGATCACTATAATTAGCAAGATGCGGCTTCCCCCTATTTTTTAAAGAACATAGATACTCTTTTTAACAAAAAACTCAGCAGATTTATACTGTGGATATGAAAATAGAACATTGTTAGGCTGTCTGAGCACAGCTTATTTCATACAACTTTTTGCCCTATTTTTCAGTAGGATTCCTGTCCCTGGTGGCTTCACAGGCTGCAGCCCTAATTCTGCAGCTTCTTACTCAAATCTCGCATTTTTCGGGTCTGCTTTTACAACCTGTTGGGTTCCTCAAATGCAGCAACCTGTCCTAGGGCTGTCTCACTTGCATTGCTTCCATTTTCAAGCTGCTCACTGAGCTCTGTACAGTAATTTGGGTTTAGCTCTTCAGTTTGGCTCTTGTTGGAAGGTTCAAGGACTGTGGGGTCTTGGAGCAACTGATGATCAATGTACTCGGCTGTAGGAGCATCTGTGCAGAGGACACATCCGTGCTGAAGAGCCTGCTGGCTAATTCCAGCAAAGCATTGCTGGCTTGGGCTTGCTTAGGACATGGATGAGAAAGGAGACAGGACTCCAAGATGCAGTCCCCCGGTTTCTACCTGACAGTGTGTGAGGTACTTCCCCTCCTGTGCCTCCATGGCTTCATCTCTAAAATGATCTGTTTCCTCATCTGTGAAGTTCTATTTTTATTGATGAAATAACCATTTTCACTCTTCTATGTGCCTGGGTACAAGGGGCCGGTTTGTGGGAGGTTTCGTTTGGGCGTTAAGAACTGGCCATGTGCTGATGGCCGTTAGCTGGATTTATACATTTTACTTTTTCTGGTTCAGGCGTGTACTGTAAATATGATCCTATTAATCTGAAGAGCATGCTTCCTTCTTACTGTTATTTGTCCTGTGAAACATGATTTGGCATAAATTTTTCTGTGCTAAATTCAGCTTTTCTTTGTAAAGATCAGCTGTTTACATTAGCTTCCTTATAACACTTTAATTTTCGCTTTTGCTCCTTTGAATACGGCTTTCACTTCTTCCTGTAAATATTTTGATGTGTGTGTGGTTGTTTTTCTTAAATGTGGGGAAGCAAATGCAGCAGCTGCTTGTGGTGCTTCAGAATTTGAAGTAGTCAGATTTCATGGGACACTTTTTCCAAAGAAAAGT
>NW_010411605.1:0-2818 GCF_000710305.1 Buceros rhinoceros silvestris | reverse complement strand
TGGGAATAATTTGCCTCATTAGGAGGCTGTCAGACAGCAATCGATGAACCCTGTGCCCCAGGCTTTCCTTGTAAGAGGTTACAAAAGTCTGGTTCGGGAAGGTGTGGAAAGGAAAGCAGCAGCCTTTTTCCCTAGAGCTTGGACAACACTTCAGGATCACTTACCCGCTCTGGATGCCGGTGGTGTCTGTTCGGAGGGGCGGGGACAGGTCTGAGCAGAGAGCGTGCCCCAGCTGTGGGGGCTGCAGCGCTTGGGAGAGCTGCTGAGCGCGTTTCCAGATCTCGTAGCAGACCTCGTCCAAGCCGTCCCGGGGAGTGTTGCTGTGGATCCAGATGTGTCTAGGGAAAGGTCCCAGTGGGAACAACCTCTCCGATGTCAGTAGGGGAGGTGAAAACTTTGCCCTAGCAGGGAGCATCTTGCAGCCGCTGCACACCCTCTAACGGTCTGTGGTCTGTGTTGGTAGTGCGGCGCCATGGCAACCACGGAACCCCGGTGGCTAGAGCTGTTGGGAAGGGCAACAGCTGGAAACGGCCACTGGGCTCCCAGCAGGAGGAGTGGAGATGGCAGCGTTGTGTCCTTCTGCACGGTTGAGAGCGTTTTCAGGCAGAAATCGCTGAACTGTCTTCAGCATTCAGCCGTTCCCACCTCCCTGTACCCGGTCTCCACATCGCTCCTTGTGTCTGCAGGTCACAAAGC
This sequence comes from Buceros rhinoceros silvestris, assembly GCF_000710305.1. Taxonomy (NCBI): domain Eukaryota; kingdom Metazoa; phylum Chordata; class Aves; order Bucerotiformes; family Bucerotidae; genus Buceros; species Buceros rhinoceros. The sequence continues at coordinate 2,122 of NW_010411605.1, read as the reverse complement.
ACAGTGGAGAGCACAAGGACTGCCCCTTAGGTCCTTTTCCCTTCTCTTACCCTCAGTCCATCATCCCACTGATGAGAGATGAAGAGCAGAGGCCTCCTGGGAGGGAAGCAGTGCAGACAGGAGGGGTGACCGTTTGTAACTTTTCCGCGTTTCCAGAAGCACAGTGGCACTTCTGCCCATCGCATAGAGGGGGAGAGCATCTTCAACCACTGTTCTTGGTTTTGGAGCTTCATTTTTTTACAGCATCAGAGCTTCAGAATTCTGCTTTGGGTGCTGTTTCTTTTCAACACTCTGTGGCATTTTGGGTGCTGGACTACAAAACTTCATCTAATTATGAAAATTGAAGGAAAAGTATTTTTTAAATTTAAAAGACCTGTGCACACCGTCAGACACAACAGCTGTTGAGTTCTTCAACCAAAATCATTGCAGGGTACACTAAGATCTTGGCCCTGAGCTTGTCTCTTCTCAGATAATCCAGGACTGGGCGCTGCTCTAACTTCAGTTAAATAGTGACTGCAGTTTCTTGCTAATAGAGATATATTCCTGGCTATCTCTTCACTCTTGGATATGCCTGGAGGAATTCTCTGTTACCCTAATAGTGATAATATGTAGTTAGAGAATAAATGACATGAATTGTGTGGTATTTAGTAGGATGTTTTGGGGTTTTCTTCCCTATGACAAATTCATAATTTTTGTACTTTAAATTTTAGGGACTATGATCATACTCTCAGTGCCTTCTATAATTCCTCATCTCAGCAAAGAGGTTGTATTTGTGAGCCTGGGTACTGTCTGCGTTCTTGGGAGCATGATGCATAATGGGACAGAGGAGGGAGAAAGGGGAGGGCCCTATTTTGTGTCAAAACTAGGGGGAAAAACAGGTTTTGGCACTCTTACCGAGTCCTTGATTCTGTCAGAGCCTGTTTTCTATTTTTCTAGGGAGGTATTGTGAGGACTTGGTTCATACCTGGGAATTGCTCTCAGCTCCATGGGTTAAACTGAAACTCAGGGGTGCTGCATTCACTGTGATTTATTTTATTTGAAGGAGTCACAAAACAGATGAGACTGTTTTGGCAGAGAGGGCAAGGTACCCTGGCATAAATGGAATGTACAAAAGTCAGTTGAGTTTCTACAGAGAATGTGGAGGCAGCGAAGCCTCCGGACAGCAGCCTCCATGCAGCCCGGGCTGGCTGCAGAGCAGAGCTCGCTGTGCTGGAGCTGCCTCTGGAGATGGGATTTCTCTAGTAGAGAGGTGGTTTTGCAAGGTGAGAAGCACAGTGAGTGGTAGGGGTTAGAAATGGGCTGGTAACCAGAACATGCAAATGCTTCCTTGTTGGAGCTGGGTTGTAGTCACGGAAGCTGCTGGTTGCGGTGGTGGTTTCTGCTGTATTTATCCGTTTAGCAGATAAATGTGGTATTTTTGAGAGAGTTGGACCCCAAACCTTAGTGGTTTTGAGAAGGAAACTTATGTGGGAGGAAACCCTTGCTTTGTAATAGATGCGATTTTTATTAACCAGCAATAAAGTGTGATCATACCTCCTCAGTGACTTTGTGCCTGTAGGCTGTTGGTGACGTGGGGTTGGTGGGCTCTGGCTCAGCCCAAACCCTGCTGGTGTGCGGCAACCAAGTCACATCTTCCGCTGAACGTGATTTTGGGATGGGGATTCTTTGAGGTGAATAGCTGTGCAAGGGAAGGGCAAGGTATGGAGCTGTGAAGTGTGGTACCCTGTTCTCCGACCCGTTCACATTTGGCTCTGTGCCTTTGAACAATCAGGTCTGTTTGAATAGGATACTGCAGTTTAAACAGACATAAAGCAACTCTTTCATGTAACAGCCCTGGTTGCCTTGGCTCTTGGCATCGGTTCACAATGTAGGCAGTGGAAGGATTGAAATGCAGAGGGGACACAGGGAAAGTGAGTGAGGAAGAGGATTGATTTGAGGGTGGAGGGACAGATTTGCAAGCCCTCGATATAATTTGGTTTTTAGCTGTCAAATAGGCTCATTCAAGGCAACCGGAACAAGACTGAAGAAGGGGCTTTTGCAGCAAGAAACTGCAGCAAATGCAAAACACCAAGGCAGGGGGATGGGAAGCGAGTAGAGACGCCCGCCCTGGCTGGCCGCAGGG
>NW_010411604.1:2139-2508 GCF_000710305.1 Buceros rhinoceros silvestris | reverse complement strand
TGGAGGCCGGAGCTGGAGTGCAGGTGGGTGGAAGGTCTGGCATGGCCAGGCCACCAGTGATTAGGGGACAAGGGCAGAAGTGGCCTTGCCCGGGTGACGGGGTTGATGGCCACGTCTCCCTGGAGCAGCAGTCGGACCTGTGGCGCAGGCCGTAAACCCTGCCTGCGTGTCGCGGGGAGGAGCACCACCGCAGAGGGCAAACAGGGCGCCGGCGGTAAGGTCACCTGCGCCAGGTGAGGTGAGCCCTGCCTGGGCCTTCTCAGTGGGGAAACATTCAGCTGGGAGAAAACACCCTCCCCAGGGAGCCCCGGGGATCCACAACCCAGCCGGCACCTACCGGACGCAGCACCTTGGCTGGGGTTATCCTGG
>NW_010411604.1:1539-1966 GCF_000710305.1 Buceros rhinoceros silvestris | reverse complement strand
CTCTGGTCCCACTTCCTGGGCGCCAGGGCTGGTGCTGCCAAGAACAAAAAGCCGACAGCTTATTACCGTGCAATTAAGCCGCACCCATCCTCCGTGTGCCGGCAGGTGACTGAGCACCCTCTGTCCCCGCAGGGTGCGGAGCCATGAAGCTGAACGAGCGGAGCTTGGCTTTTTATGCCACCTGCGACTCCCCGGCCGACAACGCCGGCTTCCTCTACAAGCGTGGCGAGCGGCACACGGCGTACCATCGCCGCTGGTTCGTGCTGAAGGGCAACATGCTCTTCTACTTCGAGGAGCGGGAGAGCCGGGAGCCGGTGGGCGTCATTGTGCTGGAGGGTTGCAACGTGGAGCTCTGTGATTCTGCCGAGGAATTCACCTTCGCCATCCGCTTCGGCGGTGCCAAGTCTCGTACCTACGTGCTGGCGGC
>NW_010411604.1:1005-1334 GCF_000710305.1 Buceros rhinoceros silvestris | reverse complement strand
GTGGTGTTGCGGGAGCTGGAGCAGCAGCTGGAGGAGATGCGCTGGGGGCCGGCTGGTGGATGTGGGGGCTGCCAGGGGTTGCCCAGCTCCTGGAAGCAGAAGTCCTCGGGGCTGGAGCAGTCGCCAGAGCAGTTGCCAGCTCTGCCCACCATCCCGCCGAAGGAGAACGGCTGTGCAGTGTGGAACAACGTGCCAGGAGCAAACCGGCCGCCTGACACCTCCAGCAGTGGTGGGCATGATGTTGAGGGGAACTCGCGGCCACCACCGCTGCCACCACGCAGGCGAGCATCGAGCAGTGAGGCGGGCAGTGCCCGAGGGGGCGCAGCGGA
>NW_010411604.1:455-897 GCF_000710305.1 Buceros rhinoceros silvestris | reverse complement strand
GTTTGCGCAGTGCGGGCGGCGCGGCCGCTGAGAGCCTGTCCATCTTCTGCCAGCTCCATGAGCGTTACGGCCAGGAGGTGGCCCACCTGCGGCAGGACTGGCTGGAGATGCGGCGTGGCCCCCGGCCCTGAAAGGTGGCTGAGTCCTGGTGAGCCCCCAGGACCCATAGCAGGGAGGAGGTGATCATCCTCAGTGCTGCCTCCGTCCCCTCCTCAGCCCTGCCTGTGGTGGTGATGGACACCTGATGATGGTGCCACCAAGAGACACCAGTGCTTGCTCCGTGATGGCAAGATGCCAGGCCAGCACCGATGGCAGCTGGGCTCAGCGTGCCACCAGCCAGATGTGAACTCCCCGGGCCATAGGGGCTGCCAGGCTCTTGGGCGTTGCGTGCCAGGCAGCAGGTTCATCCCTCCAGCCGTGCCCTGGCTGGGCCACCCAGTGC
>NW_010411604.1:0-369 GCF_000710305.1 Buceros rhinoceros silvestris | reverse complement strand
CTCTTGGGCGTTGCGGCCCAGCCCGGGGTTTCATCCCCCCAGCCGTGCCCTGGCTGGGCCACCCAGTGCAAGCTACGAGCCCCTTGCTGGCTGATACCTCCTGGGAACTGACCACTCTGCTGGCTCTGGTGGGGCCTCTTGATGCTCTTGCAGCTGGATCATGCAGTAACAGTACTTTTGGAGGAGGATTTTGATGGGATCTCACCCATTTGAGCCCCTGCATGGGTGATTCACAGCTGGGGAGTCTGCTACTGCCTTCCCCTCCCTGCCCAGCACTGCCACTGCCTGAGGTCGGCCGAGCTCCGCTGGATCCCTTTGCTCTGGCAGGATGTGGTTTGAAAATGAAAATATCAGTGAGCACAGCCCTTC
>NW_010411603.1:0-773 GCF_000710305.1 Buceros rhinoceros silvestris | reverse complement strand
CCTTGGCTCCCCTTTAGACCCTACTTGATGAGGAAGGACACTTGGGCAAGAGGTTTGGGTTTCGTTGGGGCATCCCCAGCCTAGGGACAGTGCCTGGTTGGAAGGGCTTAGGATTGCTGCATGAGGTGGGTGTCCTGGGGAGGTGGCGGTAGTGGGAGGACACCAGTGCTGATGTACCTTGTACTGCCTTGCTCCTGGTGAGTGCTGGAGGCACCAAGCTGGGACCTGTCAAAGGCAGGAGGGGTGAGGTACATCGCACTGCGAGGCAGCAGGATGGGTTAGAGCCAGGGACACGCTGGAAACTGAGGACCAGGGGCTAAGGGCCCCCCCATCTCTGCCCGTCCAGCTCGTTCATTCCCAGTCAGCTCCTGGGTTTTACCGGGCTGTGGGGGCCCGGTGTGGGTGGCTCCCCAGCCTCTGAGAAATGGTTCTTAGCTGCTCTTTGCTAAGGAAGCAGGATCTGCGAGGAGCTGGGATGTTCTGGCAGAGCTGGCATGCATCTGGCACATGTCAGGGTTCTCCTCCGTCCCACCCCCAGACGCCGGGTGAGATTTCCCAGCGGCACCAGCAAGGCTCCTGGCCTGGGCGGGCTTTGCAGCACTCTTAAAGATTTATATTCACTTCCAGGATGAAGCCCAATGCAATATTAATGTGCTGAGTGGTGTTGGTGGGAGTCGGGGGAGTCCTTGGCCAGGGTGGCAGGACCGTGGGGGCACGAAGTGGCAGTGGTGTGGGATTTGGTCTGGGACAGCTGCTTCAGCCCCCGTAACCCC
>NW_010411602.1:0-334 GCF_000710305.1 Buceros rhinoceros silvestris | reverse complement strand
TGAAAGTGCCCCCGGCCTTGCCTCCCTGCCCCCCTCCCCATCCCGGGAGGGGCAATCTTTCGACAAGTATATTTGCTGAGGAATTTAAAAAATTCCCTGCTGCAACTTGATCCCTGTGTGATGGGGAGCGGCTTGGAGAGACCCGGACTCCAATCCTATTAAGGACTTAGAGAGTTGAGAGTTTTTCCCCCGGACTCGGTGGCTTTAAAACAATCAGGGAGGAGGGGAGGGAAATGGGCTCTTCTAGATGCTTTTTCTGCCTCAAGTGATTGCCATCATTTCCTGGGAAACCTGACTTTGCCAGCGCAGGGGCTTTCAGGATGGTTTGTCGGTG
>NW_010411601.1:0-403 GCF_000710305.1 Buceros rhinoceros silvestris | reverse complement strand
CGTTTCCCCCCCATTGACTCGGAGCGGTTTCCAGCTGGGAGAGCACCGTAATGGTCTCATTATTTCAGATGAGGAATCCGCGCGTTCAATTAGGCAGAGAAGGGTAATTATCCACTTGTAAAAGATAAGAAAGGGGGGAGGTATTTTATCAGCCAGGCAAGTCCCCGGATGCTCCAGCTCCACGTGTGACCGCTGGCTGGGCTGAGGGGACACGGGTACCCCCCGAATAACCCCCCCAGACCTTCACCGTGCTCCCGACACGCACAGACCTCTCCACTGCCACCTGCCCTGGTCCTCCTCACCTTAGACCCACCCCCCAAGCTGCCTAAAGCCTCGTGCCCTGTGCCTTCAGCCTCCAAAAAGTACCTCTGCGGGGCAGCGCTCCATTTAATGAGTAATTAAA
>NW_010411600.1:3228-4809 GCF_000710305.1 Buceros rhinoceros silvestris | reverse complement strand
AGCAGCAAGACCCAAGTTGGCAGCAAGTTTTTCCCTTTTGCAGGTTTTCTAATGTTTATCTTTGCTCTGAAATGCAAAAGAAAAAAAAAAAAAGGTGTCACTTCCCTCAAACCCAGATATGAAAAATGTTCTGCTCTGGCTCAAAGAGCCTCACCTGGGAGGTTGCTGTTAGCATTGCACAGGGCTGTCCGGGTGCACGCATGGGTGTTGTCTGCACCTAAACGCGCAGCCGTGAGGCTTCAGCAGCGAGAAACGGAGGAGCTGGTTTGAAGTGGGAAGCACCAGCGCTGCCTTTGACAGGCTGAGCTCTTTGCCTGCGCCTGGCCCCGGGCTCTGCGCCCTGGTCTGGATTGGTCTCAGACCACGCGCTGCTGGGAAGAGTCTCTCCATCCCTCCTGCTTCTGCCTGACCTCCATCGCTCACCCTCTGCCCTTTCCTCCAGGGTTTTGCTGGCTTGCAGGGGGCCCGCGGGCACACAGGACCTCCTGGCGCAATAGTAAGGAAAAGAAAAAATGTTCCTTCTGCATGAACTCTGCATTTTCATAGATGGGGTTTAGTGGGGCTGGTGCCGCTGGTGGGGGATGTGGGATTTTCCCATCCTGGGACCAGTATGGGATCAGGGCTTCTGTAGGGCCTGATCTTAACTTCTTGTTGTAAGGCATAAGAAAGCCTCAGTGGCTGAAATATCTGGGACTAGGGAAGAGCAGGATAAATTCTGCGGGGAATCAGCCTGCCCAAAGGACTTTGCAGCTTCCCCGAGCCCAGCGGGGTGTCCATGGGGGACAGCAGTGCATGGACACCCTTCCCATCTGGGTGTCTCTGTAGCATGGTCCTGGGTCCTGGGAGAGGATCAAAGTGCCTGCTTCATCCCAGGTTCAGAGAGGACAGTCCCATGTCCTTGCCCACCAGGATGGAGACCCAGAGCTGCCACTGCAGCTGGAAGAGGTGCTTCCTGAGAGCCTGCCCTCAGCTGGGCATGGTGATGACCCTGAGAGTGTCATCACCCTCCCTGGTGACAGCCCTGCCGGAGAGCCAGCCATGAGGTGCTGGTGTGCTGGAACCACCAGCATGATGGCAGTTTGTCCCCAACAACCTGGCTTGGACCAGGTGAAGCCTGTCCATGAGCACAGAGGCCACAGCAGTGGCTCAGTGGGGCTTGTCTCATCTCAGCCTTTTGACTGACATCTCCTCCCCAAACACTTCCAAAGGGCTCTCTGGGAAAACCTGGACCTGATGGAGACCCAGGCTCTCCAGGCCCAAAGGTGAGAGCTGGGGCTTGGGGAGGCCTGAGTGTGCTGGGTTGAGGGGGGTGCTGGTTAGAGCAGTGATGGTGGTGAACAGCCCTGAGAGGTTCTTGGCTGTTTTGGGGAGACCTGGAGGGATCCTCTGGGTTTGGACATAGACACCAAGAATGGGAAGATGTCTGCCTGCATCCCAGGAGTGGAGGTTCGGTAATGCCCTTGTCTTGCCTGGCAGGGGCTGCTGGGGAAGCCTGGCTTGGAGGGGCCCCAAGGACCTGTTGGCATCTATGTAAGTGAAAGACCTGCCTTTGAAAGGGGGTATGGGGCTGCTTAACTGCCC
>NW_010411600.1:1530-3193 GCF_000710305.1 Buceros rhinoceros silvestris | reverse complement strand
CTATGTAAGTGACAGACCTGCCTGTGAAAGGGGGTATGGTGCTGCTTACCTGCCCACAGGGGTACCCCTGCCGGGGTGGAGGGGTCACTGGAGCAGGCACTCGCTGTCCTGCCAGAGCTCCTGTGGTGCCCGGGGTCCTGCCTGTCCCCAGGAGAGAGCTCAGCCTCAAGAGCCACCGTCTCCCAATATCCCAGAAGTGCCAGCAGGGCCCAGCTGCCTCCTAACACCATCTTCTCCCCAGGGCTACCCGGGACCTGCCGGCGACCGCGGGAAGCCAGGGCGCAGGGGAGACAAAGTAAGGCTGGGAAATCCAGCACAGCAGCGAGGGGATGCGCTGGGCTGGGCTGGGAGTCCAGGCTTTGGAAACATGTTTGAGTTGAGCTGTTGAAAGCGTTGGGTGGGTTTGGGTGGTGTCCGTGAATGGTGTCCATCAGCCGTGCCAGGGAGGTTGCAGGGGTGGCCGGAGAACGGCTGAATCTCCCACCTTGGGAGAACCAGTGGTTCTCCAGCACTTCATCTGCCCGAACTCCTGTGGCTTGTTATAAGATGCCAAGCAGTTGTTTGGTTTTTTTTCTTAAGAGGTTACTGCATTAAAACACACAGAGGAAAGGAAATCTTTCTTGCCTCCTAACAGGGAGAAATGGGAGCCCGAGGGCCACCAGGATTTCCAGGAAAAGCTGGTCCCAAGGTGAGTGCTGTTTGCTGCTGCCCTGGGCAGCTCCAGCCCCTCTGGAGAAGCACCGAGCAAGTCGCCTTTGCTGGGATGGGTATGGGAAATCTTTGCCACTGGTATCGAGGAGCTAAACTGGGGAGAGGGGAGCAGTTAGGGCTGTGATGTGGGGCTCTGATTGCCTTCTCCCCCCGCAGGCTCTGCCAGGTCCCCCCGGTCCCCGAGGCGCTCCCGGCTCCCAGGTAGGGCTCCCCATGTGCCTGGCTCGCTCCGCTCCCTCTGCCCGGTGCCCCGTGGATGTGCAGTTCTCTGCGCTATATACCTTGTGCTGCATTAGCACTGGCAGTGCGGGCCCCGCAGCCCTTTGCAGGAGCAGGCAGGACCCCGGTCCCACTCATTGCTGGGTGGATTTTGCTGCACAGACACCATGGAGGTGGCCCAGGCACACAGGGATTGTCCAAGCGCAGCCGCACCCTGCGCAGGGTCTCCTGTGCCTCCTTGCCATGACCACACTGCTGAGATCCTTCTTCTTTCAGGGCAGAGCAGGAGACCCAGGTCCTCGAGGGCTTCCAGGGCTGCCCGTAAGTGGGGGAGCTGTAGCTTGCAGAGATGCTCTATAGGCTGAAGTTGGGAGATGTCTGATGGCATGAAAAATAGGTGCCCACACTGGCGGCGGCTTCATCCCTGGGCTGGTCTTGGGGCAGAGAGTGACCCGAACCCTGCCTAGGTAGCTGGGTGGTGACAGGACAAGTATGAGGACAGCAATGCTCTCCTGTACCTGCAGCGATGGGGCACCAGTACCCGCTAGGTGCAGGTGGTACCTCGCAGCCCCCGTGGTGGCCAAATTGCTTCAGGCACAGGGCTCCCACCAGCACTGCCCTCTCCTGCGCTGCGTTTCAGGGTGCCTGAGGGGCCTTTTGGCCTTGCAGGGTGTTCCCGGCATGCGGGGGCTGGATGGCGTCCCTGGGAAGCCTGGCTTGGCAGGAGAACGTG
>NW_010411600.1:0-1445 GCF_000710305.1 Buceros rhinoceros silvestris | reverse complement strand
GCAGTAGAACGGGGGGCTCCTGGAGCGACTGGTGCTGCTGGCCTGCCTGGGTACCCGGTGAGTGCAAACGGGGCTCCTTTGGTTGACGCCCAACACAACTGGTAGGAAGGGGTGCAACTGGTGCAACACTTTTGAGGAGCTCCTAAAAGCACCTCAGGAAGGGTGCGAGGGGCTTGAGAAGCAGGTGTGTGGCTTCTCCGCCCTGGGGGATGCAGGGTACTGAGGCATCCTGCATCCCTGCTGGGGAGCTGCAAAGCCTCCTGAGCTTAGTGAAAACCTCACTGCTGATCTGGGTTGTTTGTTTTCAGGGCCGGGAAGGTCCAAATGGTCCTGCAGGGCCTTCAGGGTTGAGAGGAGAGAAGGTAAGGACAGAGAAGGTGGTTTGGTCCCCCTTGCTGGCCCCATGAGTCAGGAGCTGCCCAGGCAGGCAGAGCCTTGGGCTTGCTGGGGGTTTCCTCCCCAGGGCTGTAGGGACGAGCGCTCCTCCCAGTTTGGCCACTGGCTGGTGAGAGGTGGGAGAAGAGCCTTGCAATCCTTCCTGGGGGATCATGGCAGCAGGGTCTGTGGGAGACCTGCATGTAGGACCACCACCACAGCCACCTGTCCTGCTGTCTGTGTGTCCTCTGGCAGGGTGATGTGGGAGATCCTGGGGAAGCTGGTGTCAGCGGGCTGAATGGCGAGCAGGTATGTCAGGTGGGGAGCTCTGTCCCTCCCTCCGACGGGGCTGCTCCAGCCTCTCCCTCCCCACGTGCCTCCTCTGGGGATGGGAAGTGAAGGGAGGAGGCTGCTGATCCTCAAGCAAACCAGAAGGTTAAAGCTGTGTCCGGGATAGCTGACCCAAAGGCTTTGTGCGACGTGGGGTAAACGGGCTGTGCCAGGGCTGGCCTGTGTGTTTCCTCCCCAGGGACCACCGGGACGACCAGGAGCGGAGGGTCAGCCAGGAGCCAAAGGCGAGCAGGTCAGTTCCCACTGGGTGCTGGGGGCACTGGGGTCAGGCAGACACCTAAACCCGCGCAGGTCGGTTTGAAATCCCCCCTCAGCCTGCTCATACGTGGGGATTTATGTTGCTGGGTATGGTAGGGAGCGTGCAGGTTCCCTCAGGGTACCTGGTACTGGGGTGGCTGTGTGGTGAGAGGTGATGGAGGGCAGAGCTAGGGGCAGCTGGAAAAGTCAGTCAAGAATAATCCTGGTCATATTTATCCTGTCCAGGGAGAGGCAGGAACCTGTGGACCTCCAGGCATCAGAGGGGACCCCGGGGAGCCAGGGGATGATGGGCCAGAGGGGACCCCAGGGCGGCCCGGGGATCAAGGAAAGGAGGTAAGTGAGGCTGACACCTCGATGATCACTGCTGCCTGCCAGCGTCCCCTGCCAGGGGATGGGGACAGGGTGAGGATGAGGAAGGTGTGCCAGCCACTGCCTGGCTCTGGACAGCCGCCTGTGCTACA
>NW_010411599.1:0-776 GCF_000710305.1 Buceros rhinoceros silvestris | reverse complement strand
ATTTGGATCAGGTACAAAGGGGGGGCTCGCCGGAGAGACATTCGCAGATTTCGGAGTTTTCTTTTCCCCAGCTCTCCTCGGAGCTGCGAGCTAGGCTGAAGAGATCTCCCCCCTCGTGCCTGGACGGTTGGCCGAGTGTATTATTAAGCGAGAGGTTCTCCTCTAAGATAGGGGAGGGTATGCCTTGTGGATGATCGCCTCCAGGAATCGACTGATGTTTTATCCCGGTTTTCAGTAAGCAGTTCTCTTTTGTATTGCTGAGGGGGAGGTATTTGGATTTCGACTGGGGCTGGTGTGCCTGTGAAATCAACTTTTCCTTAGTGTAAGCCTCTCGGTTTGTGTAAGCGACCGTGCAGTGAAAATCCCTGAACAGACATCCCTGAACCTGTTAGGGGAAACAAGCGCCTGATAGATTGATTACAGTAAACCTGTGCCTTTTAATTTATAACTGTTCTCAGTCTTGCTGGTACTTTTGTGACACCTACCCTGGGCGAGTTTGTGGCCCAGGGAGCAGGGGAGGGGCCAGGGAGGAGAGAAATCACTTCACGTCTTGAGTGACAGGGGAACAATATCCTGGTTTAAGACAAAACCGGTTTGGTTTGACTGACACAGAAGCAAACCGATTGCAGTGTTCCTCCCCCTCACATCCACGCGTCTCATTGGCTGTGGAGCTTCTTGGCGGGACTGCGTTTCCGTGGGAGCTGCGTGCGAAGCGGGGCTGGGCCCCTTTCCCGTTTGCTGCCGGTGGTGCGGGTGCTGTAACTGCCGCGGCTGCC
>NW_010411598.1:3969-4278 GCF_000710305.1 Buceros rhinoceros silvestris | reverse complement strand
CAGCAACCCCAACAACAAACTTCGCTAACGGGGTGAACAAACCGCAGCCCGAAAACGCCACAGCCAAACCACTCCTTGAGCACGACCGGGTCCGCTGCGGCCGCGGGCTGCCCGTTAATACCTGGCTGCCTTTCACCCCTTTCACTAGGTCTCATCCTAAGCGTTTCACTGCCTTGTTGCAGATAAAGCAGCTACGAAGTCAAATAATGACAGTGAGAGCAAGCTGCCGAGCGAGAGGAGGGGTGCGGGTGAAGATTTAGAGCGAGCAACCGGCCTCCGGGACGGGGCAGCGGCCGAGCTGCCGACAGG
>NW_010411598.1:0-3783 GCF_000710305.1 Buceros rhinoceros silvestris | reverse complement strand
CCCCGCCGGGCCTCGGGGAGGGAGCCCCCGGAGGGCAGCAGAGGCAGTGGGTGCGGAGGGGTCGCGGGCAGCGTAACACCAAGGACTGGAGGAGGCGGCGGGCCGCGGGAGGCGGCAGGGAAGGGCTGGAGGTGCAATGGAAACTCTGATCACACAGATGGGAGGAGAAGAAGAGATGTGAAGGGATATATAGAAGTAACGTTGTCAGAAAAAAGCTGTAGTTACTTCTTTGCTCGTTCGAGGCATAGGAAGTACTAGTGCTGGAGCCACTGCGCCTCTGAAATTCACGTTGGCTGGAACGGTCCCAGCATATCTGAAAGAAAAAAAAAATCCACCATGAAAACACCTAAAATCAAAATGTCCAACGTGCTTTGGCAGAGTCAGATATTCTTAAAGCTAGACGGGGATGAAAACTGCAGCTTGCTGCACTGTGCTACCTGCGGTGTCCAGCTGTGTCCTGGGTGGTGCCTCCAAGGCTCTGCCCTGCCCAGGGCTCCTTCAGCCCTCCAGCAGCGGGGACAGCCGCCAGGCACACCACCTTGCCCGGCTCATCGTGACCGGGAGAGGGGTCTGTCTGAACTAAATAAAATAATCACTTTCTTTAGCACATCAAGTTCTTTGCCCTTACCGTATGTTCTTCATCACAAGCAAGCAGTTGTTTACTTTCTTAAAGTGGTGGATAGGTATTTAGACGTTGTTCGTTGTAGCAGCACTGTAAAGCCACTGAATAATTCGTTGCCTGCCCTGCATGATGGAAAGGAACTGAGCCAGGAAAGCCTAATGTTCTTCTGGGTGCTAATTCCAAATCTTAATCAAGATCTGATTACCAAAAAGGAAGACAGCATAAAAGTGCTATAAAGATTTTAAATTTTTCTATCTTGCCCATAATTCACGGCGCAAATGTATCCATTATGGCATTCACTCTAGCAGGAAAATTGTGATGTTGTTGCAAGATTTCCTACAGCAGAGCGTCTGCCAATGATGATGAATAATCTCGGTCCATATGCTAGTTCTATACAGCTCTATAGTACCAGCGGGCTCTTGTTCTCATTCTGCTTCCTCAAAACCACGGAATATCTGCAGAACAGTTAAAGCTAATTAAAAATAGTTAATCGGTTAATCGGACTCAGTCTTATATTTATCTAATGCAGAGCACTGATTCTTTAGTGATGTAGCTTTGAGGCATTACTATGAGCCAAGAAAATGAATCAGACATTTAATGGAGATGTGGAAACGGAAATTTCTTGTAAGACTACAAATTTGCAAGCCAATAATACACTAAAATATAATAAAGTTATCATTAAAATTCCACACATGAAATGCCATTCTCTATGTCCTCTCTCACTAGGCAATAAACCGAGGCAAAGCTGGCCAGAAATTTTTTCAGGAGTCAGGCATTGGGATACATCTACCCTGATTTTTAGCATTTTTGTCCCGGAGTGTCTGCCTGCAGACCTCTGGTGACAGCCAAAGGCAGAGGCATCACTTTGTGGGTGACCTCACCGCGGACCCTCTGTTTTGCTCTTCAGAGTGCCAAGGGCCATGAAGTGCTCCCAGCTCTAGCTGGGGGTGTACTAGAGACGACAACCTAGGACTGATATTGCTTTGCGTTGCTTATTTGGTCTGACCGCGCAGGAATGGATTCTGTGGGTAGCAGCTTCCTCCTTCCAGCCGGTGGCAGATGCTGTGAGCTCTGCCTTCCCTGGGGGCTTCCAGTCACTTCTGAGCTCATGTCACTTTGCTGCTCAAACACTGCGGTCCCCACATCCTGTCTGAATTTCTGTTTCTATTTACAGAAAAGTGTGTCCAGAATAACTGGGAACAGAGGCTGAGACTATTATGAGGCTGAGTGGAAACAGGACCTGGGCATCGTCTTTTTAAAACAGCTGCAAGGACAAGGAGGGTGTTGAAGGCTGATACTTACAGTCACCTCTGTTGCCATTTCAATATTTCTTTTACTTTTCTTAAATGAGATGTTCAAGTATTTTCTGTATCCTCAGTAAGGCAAAATATTTTTCTCCTTTCTGGAGGATTCAAAATGTTTGATGCCAGAGCAGAGTTACTTTTTCTTTTGATTTGTGATTGTTGGTCCAGCCTGACCCCTGCTGGGGGAAATCTAGGAGGAGAGGATTACAAGTGCAGGGTGTCGATCTGTCCGGGATCCAGAGGCTCACCAGCGACCATTTCTGGCGCAGTCCTGCTCCAGACCCCTCTCCCACTGCCAGGCCCGTGCCCTACTCAGGCTCTGCACTCTCTACACGCTCCCCTCTCAGCGGTACCTCCCAAGACTGCCCACCCACCTCCGTTGTTACGCTGTGGTGTGGAAGCAGCATCTCTCTATTTAATGTGGCTGCAGGGGCCTGCCGCAGGTGCACCCAGAGCTCCTCTGGCATCCTGGCTCTGAAACCCTGCTCGCAATAGCCCAATAGCCACGTGGCATTGCTGATTACCAGGTCTCCATTTATCTGAACTAATTAACACACAACAGATCTTTCGACATTGCCATGTTTGTCTATTCCAACGTGGTGCTACCGAGAGCTGCAGCTGGCGCAGATTTGCCCACGATGTGACATGTTGTTAGACAAGGTATTTCCCTCTAGCCACATGCTTGCGAAGAACTGCAGTCCTTGCCCAGGGGATGGCCCTTCTTTCCACTGGAGATGGGAGCAGCTGCTGCTGCCTCTGCTGACCTCAGTCTGCAGAATGATTGCTTTTGAGCGGCTTGCTCCATCTCCAGGAGGGCTTGGGGAAATTTGTGAGGACTGGTCACATGTGGTTGATCAGACACAGGCAAGTAAACTATTTTAGAAACCTGCTATTAACGGCCCTGCTGAAATGTGTCGCAGGGCAGATGTGTAACAGCAGGAACAGAGCACTAGTGCTCCATCTCCCTCGTTTTTCCTTGCCTAAGGGCTATGAAGGTGCCACCCTTCCAAAGTAAGCTTCCTTTTTTGTTCCATTGTGCATCGCTGCACAGAAATTTCCCACCGTGCAATGTATGTGCACATGACATGGATAAAGATACAAGTTTAGATGCAACAGAAGTTCCCCCATCATCCCCCAGCCCCAGCTGGCCAGTCGAGCCACACAAGCACGTGCAAGCGAATGGATGTCCTCACAGCTGCAGTTGCTGGGTATGAGTCCAGGCACTACCCTGGCATTCATGCGAGTGTGTTCCCGATGTGGATAACCAGGTATGCTGTAAGACTAAAACTAACAGCTGGCTTTACTTTGGTTTCCACGTTAACAGCAAAAATGTATGGAAATTTAACTGGCATAGTCAGAGCTTTTATATAGTTTCTTTCACTCTGAGAGACACATATATGTACAGTAGGCCATCGCTGGCCATCGATCTTTAAACAGCCCCCCATGGAAATCAGCAGAGAGAGATTTGCTTAGAAATTGTTGGCACAGGGTGGTCCAGTGTCAGGGAACTGGAAATCGTTAAATTGACGATCTCAATGGGGATGGGAGGGAGAAAGCAGCAGTAGCTATCATTATGTGCATATTTTTATGGTTTTTAGAAAATCGTATTTCAGCATTTTCCATCACATCAAAGGCTGACAGGGCCGCATTGATTAGCAGATTCAGAGAAAACTCCACAGCGCAGTATACTTGGTAACACGGCTTTGCTTAAGAGACGATCTTGCCTGCTTCGTTTCAGCTCCAGTGTAAGAGCTCATCGAGGGCTATCAGCGGCGGGCGGGCGCAGGCAGCGCTCGGGGAGCGGGGCTGGGACACAGCGCGTCGCTGGGACCCCCGGGCGGTTCCCCGGGAGCCGGC
>NW_010411597.1:0-1112 GCF_000710305.1 Buceros rhinoceros silvestris | reverse complement strand
CCCCTCCGCCTTGCCGGCTGCCACCGCCGTCCGTGTTGGGCAGAGACGAGCGGTCCCTACCCATTGCCCATTGGCACGGAGACTGGCGCTGATCTCCAAAGCAAGGGTGAGACGGGGAGGGCATCCGACAAGCTGAGCATCCCCGGGGGCTGCTCACCCCAGCCCAGCTCTCCAAATCACTTCTGGCCTCCCCAAACACATCCAGGGCACCGCCACAAAGAGTTAACGGAGCCGGTCACCTCCCCAGGTGCACTGTGCTGCACCCCCCAAAACCAATTACAGGCGCTCTCACCTAATTAGTTTCTAATTATGGGCTTGTAGCGCATTCAACATAATTAGCATGTAAATTACACGGTGTGTTTATATTCAATAACCGCTCTCCCCCCGCCCCCCGTGGCTGGCAGCGGTTTGGGAGCCCTTTCTTTGCACGGGGGCAAATGAATCCGCTCCAAATGCCGACGGAGAAGCCCAGCGCTGATCCCTAGGGAGCCTGGCCCAGAAACCCCGGCTCCATCCTGGAGCGTTTTACCCACGAGTGTATCAGCGCGCCCCGAATTTGGAGGATCTCCTCCCCTAATTGCTCCCCGGTTGCGCTGTGGGATGCAGCGATCCGGGTCCCAGTGGAGGGGAGGGAGGGGGAGCGATGCTGGCGGAGGGAACGGGGGGCTGGCTGCGTCCCCTCCCGCTTAAAGCGTTTGTTTGTGATTGGGGCTGATCAAAGAGCTGGGTGGGTCGCCCCATGAAAGCAGAATTGCTTATTTGTTTGAGCGTCACTCTGCTACCCCTTGATGGGTTATTTATGATGTAATTAAGCTAATTACATGTAATAAGAGAGTTTCCGTGGCCCCCAGCCAAGCTCTTTTCCCATTTAACCGATTCACAGGTGGGAGGAAACCGAAGCCGCTTTGCCAGGGCTTGGGAGATGAAATGGCTCCGGCTCCCGCTCGCTGCCTTCCACTCCTGACCATCTCCAGCCCCGCCGGGAGCACCGCACCGCACCGTGCCAGCACCCGCCCCGCTGGCCTCCGCAGCAGGAGACAGGTGCCACGGCCACCCGGGTCAAATCCCTCAAGATGAAAGCGGGGCCAGCCGGGTGCTCCCCCCGCCGCCCT
>NW_010411596.1:0-224 GCF_000710305.1 Buceros rhinoceros silvestris | reverse complement strand
GAGAGGGCTGCTGGGGAGGGGCGGGATATTATTTTTCCTCAGCCAGATAATCTTTGCTAATGAATTTAATTAAAAGCAAAATTAATTTAGAATTTTTGGTGGAGGGAAGGGGGGTCAAAACGTACTTTGAGAAACTACTGAGAAGTTTCCCAGCCAAGGGGAGTGGGGTGGCCAGCCCAGGCCTGCCCACGGGGGCCACATGGGGACGGGGGGGGCGTTAGGGG
>NW_010411595.1:0-325 GCF_000710305.1 Buceros rhinoceros silvestris | reverse complement strand
ACCACCAAGGAGAAGAGCCGGAGCTGGAAGTGGCTGGAAGGGAACAGAGCTGTGAGCTGCTGCAGCTGGGGGGGCACCGGCAGGGCGCTCTGGGGGTAACTGGGGGTTAATGGTGGATGACGGGGGTTTACTGGGGGTCGACTCACTAGGTTTTGCCGGGGGTCCTCGCTTCGTTGGCGCTGATGATGAAGAGAGGGAAGAGGATGGAAAAGAGGCAGCCGCTGGGAGGGGAAAAAGTAACATAAAATGAGGAAATGACAT
Organism: Buceros rhinoceros silvestris; assembly: GCF_000710305.1. Taxonomy (NCBI): domain Eukaryota; kingdom Metazoa; phylum Chordata; class Aves; order Bucerotiformes; family Bucerotidae; genus Buceros; species Buceros rhinoceros. The sequence continues at coordinate 64 of NW_010411595.1, read as the reverse complement.
AAAAGACAGAAAACGACACCCTAAAATCACACCAAGCGTCAGCAGAAACCGAGGAGAAGCGGCA
>NW_010411594.1:0-4887 GCF_000710305.1 Buceros rhinoceros silvestris | reverse complement strand
CCAGTTCCTCCATGTTGAACCCAGGACATTAGGTCAGATAAATCTACAGAGCATAGTATCCTTTTTTAAGATTTTTTCCACAGGAGGAGGCTAGCCATTGTCTATGTTTGGACATAGACAATGTCTAGCATTGAAGCATGGAGGTGCTTTTGAACTTCAGAGGTTTGTCTTTTATTCCTGATGCTTTCAAAGAAGCAAAGAGGCTGGAGGCACGTGCTTGATACACTATTTACTTTTCACCTTACAGTAGTTGCGAGTCTTCAGATATGTTTCTGGATTGATAATCTGATCCTCCTCCTCATATTATGGGAACTTTCCTGCTGGGACTCCACACTGACCCATATAAACCATGTGGACTGATTCCAGTCTGTGCTGTCCTCTAGCAAGTTGTGAGGCTGATTTTGTTGAGTGTCTAGTAGAATGGATACTGATGTCAGAAGCCCCAGGTCTCAGAGTCCTGATGTGAATGAACATGCGAATGCATGTAGAAAACCTCAAAGCATCATAGTTTCTCCAGAGTGGATAATAGTTCTTGAAGTTTTTGAAAGTAGTCTAAACTTATATCTAAATACATTTGGATGGAGAGTATGTAGTGGTAACTGCACATCGCTTATAGACTGCAGAAAAAGAGGAAAGAAGGAATTTTTTATGATGAGGAACATGAAACAGTGAAAAGAACTGTACCAAAGCAGTGGCGTGCATTTAAGCCTGCACTGAAACTAATTCTTATGTGCAGCTTCTCGTTTGAGTTACGTCAAAGTCTGCTATTTCCTTTTCTATTTATGTTGCATGAATACCTAGTAATGGTAGCTACTGCTTTTCTTTTACATCAATTATAATTTGGAAAAATGTAGATTTGGGTCCTCTCTGTTTCTTATTGAGGATACTATGAAAATATACAAAATAAAGTATCAATTTGCATTCACTGAGAAGTACAAAATCATGGGTGATATCTGGGGAAAGAGAAAAATCATTAGCAGTTAGATTTAAAAATGAGGCAAGATAAATTTTAGCTGGCCAGAGGAGAAATTTAGCAAATTGTATGTTAAAGAGCAGGTAAAGTTTTGGTTGAGTATCTGATTGGATCCTTGACTGATTAGGGAGACGGTATGTATACAGACTGGAAGGTAACAGTCACATAATAATATACTGGTCTGTGTTGAGAGTGTTTGTGCTATCATTACTTGATTTCAGTCTTTTCCGTGTGTAAAATTATTTTAATTCAAAGAAAAAAAGTATTTCTCTTCTTGGAAAGACATTTGATGAAGTGTTGCATTTTGTTATGTATTTTGTATCAGGAATGATACAGTAAGATGGCTGCACAGATTTGGAAGGTTGCTACTGGATGCTTAATATGTTGGGAATACTTGTCCGGTGAGGTGGTATTATTTGGTGAAGGGTTTCCATTCTTCCTGGGGCAATCTAATGCTGTCACAACTAACTGAGCTAGTCTCATCCTGTTCAGGATGAGTTTAGTATGGTTTAGAGAACTTAATTTTGTACATTTTTAAGAGGTTTTCAGATAGGGCCTATATGTGGTCCATTCACAAAAGGTACACTTCTTGAGAAAAGAAAAACTGTAGCAGAAGACAGACAAAAATGGAGGTATCTGAAAAGGATAAAGTAAATGAGAGTTATCAATGACAGAGATTGAACCCAAAGAAAAGACTGGGCAATTTACTTAATTCTTTGGGACAAAGACTGTTCTTATTAGTCTCTACTGGGTCTGGCATAATGGAATGCCATTGTAACAGCTCTTCAGTGCTCCCATATTGCAAATGAAATACGAATAGTAGCTGCAGAAGAAAAGAGCTATGGCAGACTGTCGCTGTAGATAAGAGCATGTCAGGGTATTGTAATGACAATGGAAATGTCAAACAGGTAAATATTAAATCTGATTTACTGTAAACAATGAAAGCGTGGCATTTAGCTTATGGAACAAATTATTTGCTACTTGAAGACAAAGAGTTAAGTCCTCTGCATTGTGGGATATGTGGGTGGGCTGGTTGATTCAGGATTGTTTTCACTGTCCTGGGTTTCAGGAGTAAACTGGAGGGGTTTGATGTGTTGGTAAAATGGCTCTGTGGAAGAATCCTACAGCTGCAATAGCTGCAAGGTATCATGGAGGAAAATATACCTACCATCCTGTAGAAAAACACCTGTCTGAGGTATTTTTTTTAGATCTTCTAGTAATTTGTGCGATTTCATATGTGACCATTTTCCTCAGTATACATGCTGGTGCTGAAAGGCAGACTACTGTAAAAGCAAGGTGGTTTTGCACCTAAAAATTTTCTTGTGTGGCACATAAATCTGCTAATGTAGATGGTTTTAACATTTAGAAGCAAGGGGGAGGCAAAACCACATAATATTCTCCCTGTACTCAGTGCCGGTGAGGCCACACCTTGAATACTGTGTCCAGTTTTGGGCTCCTCACTTCAAGAAGGACATTGAGGTGCTGGAGCATGTCCAGAGAAGAGCAATGAGGCTGGTGAAGGGTCTGGAGAGCAAGTCTTCTGAGGAGCAGCTGAGGGAACTGGGGTTGTTTAGCCTGGAGAATAGCAGGGTTGGGAGACCTTGTTGCTCTCTACAACTACCTGCAGGACTAAGGTGGGGGCCAGACTCTTCTCCCATGTAACAAGCGACAGGATGAGAGGAAGCAGCTTCAAGTTGTGCCAGGGGAGATTTAGGTTGGATATTTGGGGGAATTTCTTTACAGAGAGGGTTGTGAAGCACTGGAACATGTTGCCTAGGGAGGTGGCCTCCATCCCTGGAGGCGTTAGGGAGGTGGTGGCCTGGAACATGTTGCCTAGGGAGGTGGCCTCCATCCCTGGAGGCGTTAAAAAGACATATAGATGTGGTGCTGAGGGACATGGTTTAGGGACCCTGGGAGTGCAGGGTGTATGATTGAACTCAATGATCTTCCAGCCTGATGATTCTGTGACTCTGATAACTTTCTTCAAAAAACTGGGTCTGAATTTAGGTATACACAGAAAACCTGTATCAGTTTGAATTTTTAAAGCTCTCGTGCTCTCTGTGCTGAGTTTGGAAAAATGGAAAACCAAAGCCCTTGCTGGATTATCCAGTCATTCTTTTTACAGGCACTTCTGTGTATGATTTACTCTTCAGTTCATTAGATCATTTGACATCAGGGTGGTTTGGTTTTGGTTTTTGGTTTTTTTTTATTAGCAGCCTTTAGAAAGAATCCCCTTACCTGTTGCTTCCCACAGTAATCTTGGCTGCAAAGAACTGGAACTCTGAGAAGCAGCAATGCTAGTGACTGAATGCTGAATAGCACCAGAAAAGATGGTGAGATAAAGGAGCTTTTTGTAGAGATGATTTTTCTTTTCTCATCTACCATCATCCACAATTTAAACAGAAGTTGTTTCAGAGTTTCAGCAAAGCTGACCGTGCAGACTCCTTGGGGTTACCATGGTCACAGACTCTGGATAGGACTGCTGCTGTCTATAAAGAGTCTGAGGATCTTGCCCATGTTTTGGAGACGGGGGAAGAAGCAGCAGCAAACAGGGTGCTGGGTTGTGATCAGTGCTTTCTTTTATTTGGCTCCTGCTAGGCCCGGTTAAGTTTTTAGTATTTCCCTGAGAGGAATGAGACTTCTGCAAGGTCCCAGCTTTCAGGCCACAGCTCTGGCCTGGAATTAGTGGTTTGCCATCACACTGCTTGCACATTAGAGTTGTGACAGCTGTGAGCAATTGCAGTTGGCCCTGGTAGCCAGGGCAGTGCTATTCTTCACAGCTGAAGTGAACAGAGATCCTTTAACAACTTGAGATTTCTGAGGTCAGCTCTGAGTAGTTGTTTGTCCTGACTGTGAAAATAACTTGATTGTAAAAAAACGTTCATAACACTTTCAACTCTATCAGTCCGTATATGTTGTCAAGAATATTTTGAAAGATAGACGGTAGACGAGGAATAGAAACATGCTTATTTTTTAAACAAGCTGATATTAGAGCAAGTGTTTACAGTTTTGCAAATCAAAAAGCCTGGGACTTGCGTCTTTGGAGACCCTAAAGGCCAGCTCTGTCAGCCAGAAATAAAACTTGCTAGATAAGACAACATAGCTATATTCTGAATCCTTGTCCCATAGTGACATGATCCTGCTGTGCTGAACTATCTTAGATCTACGCCATCAGTTGCTCCGCCTGGGGAGCAGCATGGCCTTCTGTGACCTGTCCCTGCAGTGCTCCTCTGACATGAGCATCTGCTTGTGACGCCAGTGATGGAGCTATTTGCACAGTCTCTGTTTACAATGGCATGTTGCAGTTCTGTCTGTGCTTTAATGTCATCTTGTTGGTTATATTTTGAAATGACTGCTTTATTTTCTCAAGTGTCCCTCATCCCTTTCTTCCATCCTTCAGAGAATTGATTTACAATGTATTTCAGACTTTTGCCAGTGTAGCCTTGACCAATCTCTTTTTCTAGGGAAGGAAGGAAGAAAAAAAAAAAAAAAAAAGAAAAAAAAAACCCAACAACAACAACTGTGGATTCTGGCTTTATTAGGTTAAATACCACTGTGCTGCAAAATGAAAACCTAAGCATACAGCTTAGATATCTAACTTTGAAATGTGTGGTGGCAATTGAGTTTGTGTTTCTTTTTTATTTTTTTTTCTTTAAACATGATTTAATTAAAGATGCTTTTTGACCAAATTTGGAGACATTTGCGTAAAGGCTTTTAAAGAATCCCTTTCTGCTCCAACTCAGTGAAATTCATCCAAATATATGAAATGGAAAGGTTGTTGATACAGTTTCGTTGGAAGTTGTGTTGTATTTTCTCCACATTTCAGGCTGATTCCTTGAAGCTTCCTTTCTGCCTATTGCTCTTCTCACTAGATCTGACTCCCAAACAACAATAACTGCAAAAAAAAGGTAAAA
>NW_010411593.1:450-3779 GCF_000710305.1 Buceros rhinoceros silvestris | reverse complement strand
CGCGGGTGGCTGGTCATGATGAAGCCCTACCGCCCTCTTCCTCTCTTCGCTGCGGCCGGGACGCTGGCATCCCGCTGTTAGTGGTGTTGGGAAGAGTCGCCAGCATGGCGTGGGGGCTCGCAATGTTCTCCGGGGGCTGCGCTGCAGCAGGCTCAGTGCCGCGGCATTCGGGCGGTTTGGTCCGTGTTTGCTTGGGATCACAGCGGTGCTGCCCTTGTTAAGAAATCTTTCGATTGCTGTCGCCGCCGTGTCCTTGTGAGATCTCTCAGCGCTGCGGGAGAGGTCAGCTCTTCAAAAGAGGGGGCAAAGCCCCATCCTGTGAATCTCGGCTCTGTGATTTCCTCCCTGACCCTCCGCTCCGTGACCTCCCTATGTTACGGGGTCCCCGCGCTGCTGAGCAGATGAAGCAGCGCCGCGTGCGGAGCAATAACCCCCTCGCTTTGAGGCCCCAAGTTCCTCCTGAGCGGGCTGAGCGCGTGTGTCTTGAGCTGTTTCTCTTTCCCAGATCTGATCTACTGTGGCCGCAAGCTGCGGGACGACCAAACTCTGGATTTTTACGGCATCCAGCCCGGCTCCACCGTTCATGTCCTGCGCAAGTCGTGGCCAGAGCCTGACCAGAAACCAGGTGAGGAGAGACTGTGGGTTCACGGCTGAGGTCACCATGGGTGGCGTTGGTGTGACCGAGGAGCAGCTTCTCCTGAGGTTGGAGGAGGAAGCAGTCGGTGTTTGTGCGGGACTCAGAGTTAAGGAATGAGCCGTGTGACGTGGAGGGCGAATAATTGATGGTGGCTGGTTGTAGGGCGTTGCCAGAGGATGGGGAACCAAGCGCCTGGTCACACAGCTGGAGGGATGAGCAGGCTTGTGCATGTCCTAGTGCCTGGCTGTGGAGGGAGGTGGGTTAGTTGAGGTCGTTACTTTAACCCAGCTCTGTTCATGCCTGTCGGAGGGTGTAGCTGGGGGCCTGGAAGCCAGGAGCACCTTTACACTGAGGAAACTGTGCTGAGATACTCGGTCACAGGTTCCTTCCTCCCTGGGCCGGCTCAATCCAGGGGCAGGAAAGAATCACCGCTCCTCTTGCAAGTCCCAGGGGTGTGTAAAGTGACTACTGAAGCTTTCAGAGGGGCAACCACGTGCTGTTCTCTGGGCTTTCCTCCCGCAGAGCCGGTGGACAAGGTGGCAGCAGTGCGGGAGTTCCGGGTGCTGCACACTGCCCTGCACAGCAGCCCTGCCTACAGAGATGCGGTGAGTGGGGCTTGGTGCCTGCATCCCCTCGCTGCCAACGGGGGCCCGTGGCGGGGCCTGGCGGTGCCACGCTGCTGCTCTGCTCTGATTTCAGGTCTTCAAAATGCTGGGCAACAAGGAGTCGCTGGATCAGATCATCGTAGCCACTCCCGGCCTCAGCAGCGATCCCGTGGCGCTGGGTGAGTCCAAGTGGGAGCCAGAGGATCCGAGCAGAGCACCCGGAGGTGCTCTGTGTTTAATTGCTGCTGCGGGGAAGGGAGAGTTCCCCTCCTCAGGAGAAAGAGCCTCTGTGGAGCACGGAGCCCAAAGGAGGGCAGCGGGATGCAGCTTTTCTCCCCGCTGTGAACAGTTACAAAAACATCTTTCAGTTGTGCTGGCCCTGCATGTCAGAGCCTTTCTGGCACGGTGCTGTGGGGCAGGTGGGCTGTGGGACACAGTCACAGTGTGGCTGCAGTGAGCGGGGATCTGATCCTGCCCTTGAGGTGGAGCTGCCCGTGCTGGGGCACAGCCCGGGGGATCGGTGGGGAATGCCCCCGCCCTGGGGTATGTGGCTGGCGCTGAGTCTCTCTCCAGGAAGATGAAAAGGTTTCGGAGAGAACAATAATAGAGTCTCTCTGGTGTCTGTTCTGGTTTTCTGTCTGTTTTTGGTGACTCAGTTCCTGAAAAACAATGATTTCTTCTGGTTTTCCCATGGCTCTTGTTTGTCCGGCTCCTGCTTCTCGTATCCTGCCTCCTACTCACCGTGTTTCCTGGTCCCTCCCAGGAGTCCTGCAGGACAAGGATCTCTTCTCGGTGTTCGCAGACCCCAACATGCTGGACACGTAAGTTCGCGTACGCCGGTGCAGTGTCTCCGTGCTGGGTGGGAGAACATGCTCCTGCCTCCCAGTGCAGACACCAGGTGGGAGGTGTGGGGCAGGATGAGTTCCGGCTGCTGCAGCCGCGTGGGACCGTGGGGGGACTTGTTTGTGGACAGCCCGAGGCTGTTTGGTGTTGGTGGGGATGGCTGTGCCCTACGTTCTGGGCCGGTGTCGAGCTGCTGGTTTCTTAGTTCCCCTGTGTACGAGATTCATTCTTCCCCTCTCCGTCTCCAGGCTGATCCCGGCTCACCCAGCGCTGGTGAACGCCATTGTCCTTGTCCTGCACTCGGTGGCTGGCAGCACCCCGCTCCCAGCCCCGGAGACGTCCTCCCGAGGCATGTCCTCGGGCTCCTACCGGGACATGCCAGGTACATTCAGCCACGGGGATGAGAGAGTGGGGAACCCGCAGGGCTTGTGCTGTGCTGACACGGTCCCCCCCAGGCTGGAAGGAGGAAGTTTGGGCTCCTGAGCTAGAAACAGGCGCTGTGGTCCTGTGCATTAATGGGGCTGAGCCCGGCCATGTGGCCAAGGGCTCCACGGGATCGTCATCGGGTGCCTCGTTCCTGCCAGCACCCAGTTTTCTGCACTCTTGGTTCTCTCTGTTGCAGGGGGCTTTCTCTTTGAGGGTCTCTCTGATGATGAAGATGACTTCCACCAGGTGAGCGGCCAGGTGGGGTGGAACAGCGTTTTGGCGCTTGGAATAGAGGTGTGAGTTCCCCCTCTTCCCACACCGCAAGCTGCCCTGGTTCCCGGGGGCGTCGTGGGGACAAACACAGCAGCTGTGGCCAGCTCGGACGCTGTTCACGTCGGGGTTTTGAGCGCTGAGCGCAACTGGGAACAGCCCTTGGCCACCACCTTCACAGCCAGGCTGATGTGGAGGGAGTTGTGCCCGGAGGAGTGTGGCTGAGGAGCACAGGCGAGTCGGTCCCTGCTGCAGCGAGGGAGGTTTCCCTCTCCAAAGGACGCAGTATTTTGTAAAACAAAGAGTCTGGCTAGGCCACAGAAGTGCCTGTTGATGGCCGGGTGCTGTGTCGCAGGCTGAGAACGCTTTGGGTTTCAGCTGGTGGATGAGGTATTAGAGGTTTACTCACAGTTTCTGTGGTAGCTGAGGTTGTGGGGAAAAGCACATCCCCTTCTCTCTTGTATATCCTTTAAAATACTTGAGAGACTCCTTGGGAGTCTCAAATGTTGAAGGAAAGAGGTCACTGGGAATGAGCACAGGAGACCCCA
>NW_010411593.1:0-255 GCF_000710305.1 Buceros rhinoceros silvestris | reverse complement strand
TTTTCCCTCCCTTCTGTGCAGAGTGCGAGATCTACCCCATCCAGCAGCACTTCTGGCTCTCGCCCAGCTTCCCTTGGCTACACCGGGGCTGCTGGGCCCCGGCCCATCACCCAGAGCGAGCTGGCCACCGCCCTGGCGCTGGCGAGCACCCCGGAGAGCAGCTCCCACACGCCCACCCCTGGCACCCAGGTAGGGTGGCGGAGCAGCGTGATGGCGGGGGGCCGCGGGCGTCGCCGGGCGCTGGCCCTACTTCGC
>NW_010411592.1:3171-3490 GCF_000710305.1 Buceros rhinoceros silvestris | reverse complement strand
TGGGAAACCCACCCTGTAGTGACTGGCCCGGATGCTCCGAGCATCCTAGGCATAGACTATCTGCGGAGGGGGTACTTTAAGGACCCGAAAGGGTACAAATGGACTTTTGGTGTTGCAGCTGTGGAGACTGAAAACAGTAACCAGCTGTCTGTCGAGTCTGCTCTTTCAGATGACCCTGCCGCAGTGGGCCTGATGAGGGTGGAGGAACAGAAGGTACCGATTGCTTCTCGTACAGTACATCGCCGGCAATACCGAACGAACAGAGACTCTCTGCTCCCCATACAGCAGCTGATCCGTCAGCTGGAGAGCCAGGGGGGGA
>NW_010411592.1:2145-2617 GCF_000710305.1 Buceros rhinoceros silvestris | reverse complement strand
GGTGGCAGGATGGGCGTCGCCACATCCCTCTGGAGGTGGTGGATAAGGTAGCAGCTATGGTGCCACCCACTAATAAGAAAGAGACACAAGCTTTCTTAGGGGTAGTGGGATTTTGGAGGATGCACATTCCTGGCTACAGTCAGATTGTGAAACCCCTCTATGATGTAACCCGAAAGAAGAACAGTTTTGATTGGGGCCCTGAACAACAAGCAGCTTTTGACCAAATAAAACGAGAAATAGTCCATGCTATGGCCCTGGGACCTGTCTGAGCTGGACAGGACATTAAGAACGTGCTTTACACAGCATCTGGGGACAATGGTCTCACTTGGAGCCTTTGGCAAAAGGCACCAGGGGAAACCTAGGGTCATCCCCTAGGATTTTGGAGTTGGGCATATAGGGGCTCAGAAGCCAATTACACTCCCACTGAGCAGGAGATACTGGCTGCCTATGTAGGCAGAGCTGCCCCCGAAGT
>NW_010411592.1:1705-2103 GCF_000710305.1 Buceros rhinoceros silvestris | reverse complement strand
GAGGTCGCCCCCTTGGATTTTGGAGTCGAGCGTACAAAGGCTCAGAGGCTAATTACACTCCAACAGAGAAGGAAATCCTCTCCGCCTATGAGGGAGTTCGAGCTGCCTCAGAAGTGGTTGGTACAGAGGCTCAGCTTTTTCTGGCACCCCGACTACCTGTCCTGAGCTGGATGTTTAAAGGGCAGGTTGCACCCACACACCATGCCACCGATGCCACCTGGAGCAAGTGGATTGCCCTGATAACCCAGCGAGCTCGATTAGGGGGCATCGATCGCCCTGGCATAGTGGAAATGATCACAAACTGGCCAGAGGGCACAGACTTTGGCATGCCACCAGAGAAGAGGGTGACCCGTGCTGACGAAGCCCCACCATATAATGCCCTCTCCGATGAGGAGAAG
>NW_010411592.1:1053-1495 GCF_000710305.1 Buceros rhinoceros silvestris | reverse complement strand
CGGCGAATGGCAGAGGCAAAGGACGGAGAAGGTGAATTGTGTCAGTTTGCAGAGGTGAAAGCCATCCAGCTGGCCCTGGACATCGCTGAACGGGAGAAGTGGCCGGTACTTTACCTCTACACTGACTCGTGGATGGCAGCAAATTCCCTATGGTGGTGGCTAACGGCATGGAAACGGGACAACTGGCAGCACAAAGGGAAACCTATCTGGGCTGCTGACTTGTGGCAAGACATCTCTGCCCGGATGGAGAACTTGAAAGTAAAGGTACGGCATGTAGATGCTCATGTACCCAAAAGCCGGGCCACTGAAGAACACCACCACAACCACCACGCAGATAGAGCAGCCCAGATCTCCCAAATAGATTTGGACTGGGAACACAAAGGTAACCTGCTCCTGGCACAGTGGGCCCATCACAATTCTGGCCACCAAGGAAGGGATGCCA
>NW_010411592.1:452-775 GCF_000710305.1 Buceros rhinoceros silvestris | reverse complement strand
TGGTCAAAATATAAGTTTGGAGAGGCCTGGCAGATCGATTACATCACGCTGCCTCGAACTCGCCAGGGTAAGCAGTATGTGCTGACCATGGTGGAGGCGAGCACTGGATGGCTGGAGACATACCCTGTGCCTCACGCCACTGCCCGTAACACCATCCTGGGCCTGGAGAGACAAGTGCTGTGGCGACACGGTACCCCGGAGAGGATCGAATCGGACAACGGGACCCACTTCAAGAACCACCTTATAAGCAATTGGGCCAGAGAGCATGGAACAGAGTGGATATATCATATCCCTTACCACGCACCAGCCGCTGGAAAAATTGA
>NW_010411592.1:0-228 GCF_000710305.1 Buceros rhinoceros silvestris | reverse complement strand
CAAACATCTACCACAAGCCACTTGGTTGGTAAACAGCAGAGGATCCATCAATCGAGCTGGCCCTGCTCAGTCAGACCTCTTGCATGTAGTAGAAGGAGATGGAGTCCCTGTTGTTTGTGAGAGGAATTTGTTGGGGAAAACTGTTTGGGTCTCTCCTGCTATAGGTGGAGGCAAACCCACCCGTGGGGTTGTCTGCACGCAAGGGCCTGGACATACTTGGTGGGTTAT
>NW_010411591.1:3795-21697 GCF_000710305.1 Buceros rhinoceros silvestris | reverse complement strand
GGTGGGGGTGTGGGAGGGGGGGAAGCGTCTGGACTGACTTTCTCTCACCAATAAAATCGGGGCTGCTACTGGAGGAGGAGGATTTGATCTTTCCTAAGATGCAATCAGCTGCATTCAGCACATCGCAGTTTTGAGAGTAAACCAGTGATTAAAAACAGTGATGTCTTTCACAGCAGTTTAGGGAGTATGCCAGGCAAAATGTAACTCTGTGAACTGCATCAGGTAAAAAACATGCTGTGAGGAAAAGGGTGTAATAGAAATGTGACTGTGACTGCGTGAAAATAACCAGATTGGGCCTGTCCTTGCAGATGGGGAAAAGCATGATGCTTAGCATGTTACCCATCTTGCTTTCCGTGTGGATAAAACACCTCCTTCATTTCAGTTTCTCACGCAAGTGTTTTTTCAGCTTCTGATTAAAACTTCCATCAAAAATACTTCGGCACTCTGTATACTGCTCTTCAGCAGAGTGCTGTTTTAGGAGGCACTTTTGCTGGGCACTGTTAGGAAAAAAAAAAAGAACCTGTAACCTTCAGACAGGAATGAGAGGAAATAATTTCTACTATCCTTTTCTCCTAAGGTGAAGGAGAATGGAGAGGAAGATGAATAAATATTTTCTAGAAGACTGTCCTGAAGAGTGACTGTATTTAACAGAATCTCAAAATCTTAGAGAATTATAGAGCTACTTCATAAATACTGTTTTCTCAGATTCTGCCATTTGTTTTGGCACAACAAGCAGACACAGTTACCATATTAGACACATTTCTTGTTGGCAGCTTTATACCTGCATTTAAAAGTAGTTTTTCCTGTTGGCTTGCTTTGTTTCCCCAAGCTGTGCTGCGGCTTAATGTATTTGTTAGATTCCTCTGATTTTCTGTTTGTGGGATATGGGATACACAGGGGTTTCATCTCGGTGTGTGAATAAGGTATTCGTTCTGAGGATTTGAAGCTCTTCTGGATTGTAACTATGGATGGTTCCTGTTAGTGAAACTGAAGCTAATTAAGGACAAGGTGACAAAGAGTCACCCTGACGTGTGTCCTGTATGGAAGCATGCCTTTCTGGCATGATCTGTAGAGAGACTTGCTTAAGGAATCTGAGTATTGATGAAGCATCAGCTGAGGGAAGAGGACATAGAATAATGCTTCTCAGCTTGTGCATGGAATAGCACTAACAGCAAGCAGTCCCTTCAGAAAGGAGGCAAACGAGAAGTAAAAGGCCCCATGTCAACTGCTTGCTGTGAAAAGGGAGCGATGGAGGTGGAAGAGAAAGTAATAACATGTTGAGCAGAGAAGCAGTTTGTCAGCTGAGTTCAGGTATGATATTAGTCTGCTCTGCCCTCTCCAGTGTTTGCTGTGAAAATAGTAGGATCGCTGGCTGCTTTTGTTCTTAGCTTGTGCATTACAGTGATCCTGGAGCAGTACTTACATGATGTCCCAAGGGGTTAAACTGTTACGTATGCAGTCAGCCTTACATTTTTGTTTCACTCTGATTGTTTTTCCACTTCATGAGTTTAGCTTTCCTTAGATAAAATTTAAGAGTTGGAGGACAGCATGTATTTAGAATAACTCAAATACATCACCTGAGCTGTTTTTATGCAACCTGAAAAGTAAGTTCTTAATGTAAAGAGTTACCACATGATATAACTGTAATATTAAAAATAGTTTTCTTGGATTCATAGTACACAAATATGGGTTAAGATTATCCTGGAATTGTAGCTGCTGTAGCCCCCTGCTGTGTGATAATGCAAATGGCATCTAATGCTTTAATGTGCTCTGCTTCTGAGAAGACACTACTTTCAGTTCTCTGCCAACACCAGGCAAATCTCAACGTGGTTTCTTCAGACACTTCAAATGGTTGCAACCTGCCTACTAATGAAAATAACGTAGGGACACTTTAATTTGTCTGAAACTGTGATCACTGGTGCAACAAATCAGTGAAGACAGATAATTGCTTATGGGTGAGACTTTTTTTTGTTTCCCTCCATGAGCCCAGATCTATTATAAGCGGAATTAAAAAAAAAAACAACCAAACAAAAAAACCCAAACAAAACCAAAAAAACCTGAGCAAATATGCAGATGGCTATTTCTCAGATTGTCTAAGCTGAATTAAAACAAAGTTGTCATACATTGCTCAGTATCTTGTGAATATAGATTCTGTTTCGTATTTTCAGTAGGATTTCTGTTAGCGAAATCTTGGCAGCCCAATGCTGTATACACAGGCCTTGTCTTGACAGCTAACTTGTTATGCTAATACAGTGCACAGCAAGTCAAAAGCATTTTGTTGTAATTCTGTAAGTTCTGTGAGGGTATAGACAATTACAGAGTAGAAGACACAGTTTTGATACAATCTTTACTTGGAATGTTTTACCCACAAGCTGAAACACAAAATGTATCACTCTGCTTGATGGTGGTTGTCTCTGTATGACTTCCTTCAATCTAAGCAAGGCTTGGTACGCTTATCAGCTGTTTAGTTCTCAGGTTAGTCCATACTTTATGAATTCTTTTCTTTGATTTCTTCATGTATTTCTATTGATAGTCGTCACATAGCAGTTCATGTTCAATTTTAGAAAATGAAGTAACAAAACAATATGAATTTCCATTGATGCCACACAACTTCCCAGAGGAGTGCCGGAGCAGGGATCACTCACTGTCATAATATTTATCACTCGTACACTCCAAACATTTATCAAGTTTCCATCATTGATTCAAGGGTTTTGAAGTTTCTCACTGAAGAAGTAACTCCACGGAAACATTGATCAAGAGAAGCATCTCCATTGAAACAAATGCATTTTTCTTTTCTAATTTTATGATAGTTCTTTAGCTTTTGTTGTAATTATTTCAGAAATGTAAAACAGTGAATCTCCCTCTGCTTTTAAGTTTATTTAATTGCTGGTTGCAATTCCATTATAATGTACTATAAATGTCTTGAAGTCATATTTTTTTATTATAGAAGCCTTAGTTCTCATAATTAGCTCTCCCAGCACTCTGGCCTGTTCCCACTATTGACAAAATGTGCTGAATGCCTTTTTCCACCAAAGAATTAATCTTTTAATATTGCTATGTAAAGTCAAGATTGGATTTCAGATTACTTTTTCTTTTCTTACTTATGCATCACAAATGGTGATAAGTGATAACAACTGGTGATAACAGTGGTGGTAACAACTGAATATGTATGGTAAAGCCATGGCAGTTGCTGAGAGAATAGCAGAATAACCAGTGTGTGGTTGGCTGTGTTAATTAGAATGATTGTTCCCTGTTCATCTAATATTTAAAGAGTAGAAATAGGAGATGCTGTCATTCTCCTCTTAATGCCTTCTCCAAGAGAAAGAAGGAATACTTCAAATTTTTTTTAAAACATGAATCTAACAGCAGGCTAATTCTGTTAGACACACTCAGAACAATGGTGCGTCTTCTCTAGAGAGAACTCTGCTGACATGATTTCTAAAATACGCATTCCAAAACAAATGTAGAATGGTAAAACTATTAGCCATAGTTTAGTACGCATCTCCTCTGGGATTGCATCAATATTAAGTATGATCTTCATGAGCATATCCCTTCTTCCAAAGGAGTTTTTGACATGTGTTTGAAAGGAAGAAAGGCAAATATCAAATTGCAGTGGCAAGAGTAACTTGTAAAATCATGATTTCTCTCAGGAATCTGCCTTTGAACAACTTGTCTCTCTACATAATGAAAACATTTTGAAAAGAATTGAATATTTTCAAATGTGAATGTGGGTGTCTTTGCAAGGGTCCCTGATGTTGTGGATTTGGTTGATTGTTTTTTGTTTTTTTTTTTTTTTACTATTAACCTATTTCATGATCTTTCCCTTTAATTTTATAAATAAAGATTGAAGATGAAGTCCAAATCTTAACAATGATTTGTTTTTTTTTTTTTTTTTTTTTTACTATTAACCTATTTCATGATCTTTCCCTTTAATTTTATAAATAAAGATTGAAGATGAAGTCCAAATCTTAACAATTTATCTTATGTTAATGCACAATCAGCTCAGGATGGGTGCTTTAAATGTCAGTACATAGGTCACTAGCATAATAGCATTTTAAGGGGAGAGGAAGAAGCAGAGAACGTTTGTTTCAGTGATGAAGCAGAGTGCTGAAACTGGAAGCAGTGTATTGTATTTCCCAGTGCTCCCTTTTAATACCAATGTTTTGCATTTAGAACTTCGTAACATAGAGACTTTGGAATAGACAAAAAGGATTTAGTGAAAAATGTAGGTAGTTGTAGATGGATTGGAAGACTTCCTGTTTCTTCCTTTAATAATGTCTGCCTATCTGTCATCTTGTCTCCTTTCCCTAACGTCTGTAAATGTGAAAAATAAAATCATATTAGCCAATAATATCATCCTTTGCCATCCTTTTATTTGTAAGACAGAGGTCTTGGGATCTATCTAAGTAAGCCTTATGTGTTTGGAAGTATGGGATTTTTGAGGGAAAGACCATTTCTTCCCAACCACGAGTTGAGTTGTATTTACTGCTTCTAGTTTAAACAAATGGCTCTTGGAGAGTGTGAGTGTTTTTATGGCTTTCACGTTTTAAGCAGTAGCAAATTGCTTTTAGTATAGTTTTACATTACTATAAATTCATAACTTTTTTCTATTTTGTAATATTCAATTTAGGATTTTCCTCTTTTCTTACACAGATGTTAAAGAATGTTAACTGTCCACAGGCAGCTGCTCTTCAGTTTCAGAAAAATAGTGTATAGTCTGTGTTTCTCAAGGTGAATCCCTAAAGCTCTTTCAGAGCTCAAGGTTTCTCTGTGTAAGTTTTGTTCACATAGAAATATGTTACTGAGCTCTTCTTCAGCTTATTCTTTGTTCTGTGAATGCAGTTGGCAAGGTTTAGATTAGCTGTAAAACAGTGTTTATCATCACATATGTGGTGTAGTTGTTGTCTGTGTGGCTTTCATATTCCCTCTATCATCTTCTTTCTGTGACCAGTTTGTTAACTGACCTGTCTTTTTCCTTGCTGGATGGGAAGGATATTGCAGGAGAGACTATTTTCTTCAGCTGGAGGTGAAAATATCCTGGTTATATTTTAAACTTCTTATATACCACAATATTAATCAGAAAAGTATTCTAATCATGGTAATTCAGTTGCCAAATCTAAGCTAAAGTAACCTGAGCGTGCTATTACATGCAAAAATAATTTGTGACCGAATATGAAAATATTGTTACGTCTTTCTGGAGATCGTCAATATGCAATGCATTGCGTTATTGCTGGTTTTTCTGGCAGAAGCTGAATAGACCAGCACAGCTATACTAACCCATCCAAGTCTTAAAATTCTGACTTTTCAAAGTTCAGCACTGGAAACTCCACAACGGTGACTGACTGACTGACAGCTCTGAAGAGAGCAAGGCGAAATTGCTTCACAGCAGCAGTTGTAGTAGGCACTTGGTATTTTCCATTTGTTCCGATATTTATCCCAAACTGACCTACATCTGCTGGATTAACAGTGTAACCTGACCTGCTTTTATCCCTGCTATGCTATAAGGCAGGAAGGCTGTTCTGCTTAGTCCCCAACAAGGGGAAAAGCTGTGCTAGCTGAAGCAGAAGCAATCAAATTTTTTTTAATGAAAAGGTTGTACAAAATATGTTTCACTGTCCAGCTCATTTTATATTTATCCCTTCCAAAGACCTTTTTAAAAAATTCTTCCCTGGCTGTTAGTATGTTTTTTATAGGTGAAGTTTAAATCTTGATGTGATAGTTGGTGTTTCATTGTGATACATTGATGGATATAATTGAAAAACAGTGAAGAAGTCTCAATGGTTTGCACAGTTTATACAGAGAAAGTAAAACCTTGATACCTGAGAACGCTTTTTGACATTCCAGGTCATCAACTGAAAGAAATTTTTTCTATCTTCAGCTACACAAAAATGTTGAACTGCAGCTGTTTGCAATTCAGAAAATAAATGCTGTGACTAGAGATATTACTATCTGATTACTAATCGGGGATTAACAGAGTATTTCAGTCTGTGACGGGTCATGAAATAGTGTAATATACTGGAATATACTATAGTATTTCCTTTATGTGAATTCTGTTGTTAATATCTAAAGTAATAGTAGTGAAAATGAGGTCATTTCTATAACTTTGGAAGAAACCTTAAACTAACATTGTAGCTTTTCATGAGTTTAAGTGACGTGAAATATCTTGTTCGTTAGTGTAAGCATAGCATTGCAGTTTCCTCCTAACTTTACCATTTTTTAGCTTTTCCATTGCACTTCCAAGTATCTCATAATGTTTTTGTTGTCCCCAGGCTTGTATAGTGTGGCCTTATAATGTGAAAAATAGATAAGATTTGGACTAATGTGGAGGAAGATACAAGTACCATCTTATTTAATGATCATTTCGGTTAATGAAAAATGTTATCTGTACAGTCAAAAGGGGATCCATTCAATTTTAAATTAAAACCAATAGTAGCAAAATTAGCAACACCTAGCATGGAGGGTCTTTTCAGAACTTAAATACCAAGTCTGACATTTACTAGGACATTACATATTAGAAGACAGTGTGTCTCATCTTTTAGTATAAAAATAAATTAGCAGTGAAATGGCTTTGTAGGCTGTGCTTTCTCTAAAGGCTGGAGTCTTGAATGTAACATGCTACAGTCTTAGGATATATCCTGATTACTACTTATATACACATTATCAAGATGATGTGTATTTGAACAGGAATAGTGTATAATTAAGTTAAGTATGGGCTAACATCTTGTCTGTTTGCCCGGCTTCTTCAGGACATTCTCCTTACGTTATTTGGAATTTTTTTGTGAAGTGTGTGACATGACTCTTCTCACTAAATGTAAAGTTTGTGCATTACAAACTGCTAGTTAATGCTTCTTTTTTGAATGTGGAATACAAAACGTATGCTATCCTTAGAGCAAGTCTCATTCATTCCCTAAAGAGTGGTCCAGAGCTCACATAATTTCAATATTTTTCCCCTATAATAAGACTAAAATTGAAATGTTTTATGCTTCCTAAGCTGTCTGTTTTGCAAATTATAAAGCTGTGTTCTGAATAGTGAATTTTAGACGTGGTGGGGAACTTACCTGATCAGTAGAAATATATTGGCCATTTGTTTCTTACTTGTGGTAGATAAGAACCTAGATTTCTTTATGAGATATTTACATATATTTAACACACAAGATTAATGTAATTTCAAAATAGCTTGGAATATAAGATTGTTTTAAATGATTAGGCTTTTATATATTTTGTGTGAGCAATACTTGGGGGCAGAAGGTGTCATTTAAAAAAAATGTGATTGCAGAATTTCCCAAACTATCCTTGGATTTTGAGAAAAAGATTTTATATCAGATTTTGTACAGATTTGCTTTTTTTTATGTTAGAACATGAAGTATCACTTGTTTTTCTACAAAACCACAATTTTTTCCTAATCTGATGCAAAATGGAATAATAGGAAATCTGGGTAAAGAAAGCAGTTGAACATGTTCTATAAGGGGTGTTCTTCATTTACTATGACATCTGTATTGCGGGTTTTGGAAATGCAGATGCATTTAATTTCATTAGATTATGCCTATTGCAAACTGAAATATGCTATAAATCCCAATAGGAAAACAGAATCCAATAGTATATATCATTTAAAGTGAACAAATGAAAATTTGGTGTTTAATGAATTGTGAATATCATAGGCTTTTTTTCTTTTAATTGGACATTAAAAACTCCTGTCATTTGAACGTCTTCCAGAAAGGAAGTATCTTCAGAAAGAAATCTCAAAAAGTTGTTCACAGAGAAGTGTGGAGTAATCTCCCTGTGGGCCTTGTCAGCCTAGGATACCTGTTAAGAAAACCAAACTGTTTATTCTGTTTGCTGCTGCAGGACCTGAAGTGAGGAGACACAGTAGCCCTACTCTGTATGCATGAAGGGTTTTCCCTTCTGAAGATTGTGAGGATAAAGGCCTCAGATTTGAATCCTGTATAATTTGTTTACATTACTGTGTCAATGCAGCAGCAAGTGAGCTGTGCCATGCCAACACCTAAGTGGCCTTCATGGATGGTATGTAGGTAGGTAGATAGGTGAGGGACAAGGAATGGGGCAACTTACTTCCTCTAAGGATTCAAACATCTCCTCCAGATTCACCACAAAAATCTTTACTGTGAAACATCAAGACATATATGAAGATCAGTCTGGAACGAAGTGCCTCAGGTTTGCTATGACTTTTCCCCAGGAAATGAATTGAAACTAGTGAAGGTTTTAGGGCAAGTGCATTCTGTGGAAGCTATGAGCAGACATCCTTCTCTCTCCTTTGGAGGAGAAATACATGGGAGGGATGTGATAGGAGGCTAAGATTTATTTATCTATTTCTACATATATGATTGTTTTCTTCCCCCTACTCCTCTCTACGTTCCTCGAAATGTGCACTAACAAAAGTGAGGAAGGAAGCCAGCAGTTAACTCCCATTTTGTTTAAGACGTGCCATGGAAATGTAAAATGCTGTACTATCCAAAATAGTCACAGCTTTAATGTCACTTGTGCTTTATTTCAGTTGAGAGCCTTACAAAAATTATCTAGTGCAATGTATATTAGTATAAGAAATCAGAGATGACTAATGAATTTCAGTGTAAAAGCAGAAGAGGTTTCTTCAGAAATAAAGTTCCACTGCTATTATATCCTGTTGATGTGAGATCTTAGAAAAAGTAGCATTACTAGAAAAATACACTAACTCTTCCGCTTATATAGCTATGTGCCTATCAAATTGAAAGACAGGCAACTTTGTCAGTAAAACTTGGCTAAGGTGTCCTCACAGTAGTAGTGGGTACCTTCTTAGGTGCTGCTGTTGTGTCATGGTAAACACTTCTGTATTGTTTGAATACTTCTCTCTCATTCTTTAGCCGGGAAATTCTTGACATGAAAACTTTCAGTCCAACTAACAAGTATCTATCCCATTTCTGAAAGGTTGCTACTATTTGTAGAACAGAAAAGTAAATATGAAGCAAGTTGCATGAGCTATAATTAATTTTTTAAACATATGACTGAGGCTGTTGCATTGTCTTGTATCACAACCATATTTTTGCATCTGGAACACATATACATACTATAAAGTGTCAGAATACTGTATGGGGTGAATCAATACAAATAAAATATTACGATTAAATTAGAAAAATCATACCACAAGTAACATTAGGGACGTATGAGCAATCCATTCTGTGTTTACGATGCTTCAGAACCATATTTGTATTATTACATGTTTCTAACATTCTTGCATCTGCAAGTTTTTTTTTTCACAGAACGCGCTTGCAAAGTATCTACATCAGATGCTTTAATAACTCCTGACAAACTTGTTAGTATCGTTTCCTGTGAAAGTGTGACAGGTTTCATTGCAGAATACACACGCATATGTGCATATAGATTAGAAAAATAAATCAATGGAAGATAATATTTGAAAACTTTTAAATAGAGAACTAGGTGGTGCTGTTCTTTCATCTTTGTAGTTTAGCTGAATTCTTAAGTATGGTCTGAGAAGACCAGGCTATTACTTTTCAAGAATGAATTTAGCTCTCAAGTGTTTGAAGAAGTTACTGTTTCTGATTTCACTGAGAATGCTACGTTGAGAGCTAATAACCGCATAACACAACACTTTCTATTTTACGTAGAAGAACTTTTGCATCCGACAAATGATTTAGTTTCATTCAGTGTGGTGATAGACTTCCTTTTGTTCTCAGTGTGAATGACTTCAGAATGAATTCTAATAATTTTTTTTACTCTTTACTTGCTGTGTATTCAGGAGTATTTGGGCACATCAGTTTAGCATGATTAGATGCATGAACCTTTGAATTATTTTCCATTGCTGGTTTCTTAAACATTTTGGGACTAATTTGCTAACAGTACAGTGAGATCAACAATAGTAGCTAGAAGAAAATTTTCTGTCACTATGTAGTAACAGTGTATAAACCACAATTAATTAAGCAAGAAAACCAATTTACTAAATTTTCTTCCGTTTACAAAAAATATAAAATTTTAGTCACTGTCTGTCTTGTCTCAGTGCTGTTAATGCCATAATAGGAAATAGAAGCTAGACTTTAATGAACTGCCTGGAATCTAGATAGATTTGTTTTATATCAGTGTTCAATGTTGCAGCAGAATAATAAATGTCTGATTAAAATCCAGCTTCAGTATGTAGCACTTTGGTAGATAATGCCTCTCATTGACCACTGCTTAAACAGAAATGTTGAAAGAACAGATGGAAGATAAAGAAAGAAGGGGAAAATGTACTTCTGTGCTGAAAAAATGATGAAAATGTGCTCTAGCTAAAACTTAAGAATGTGATTGCTCTAAGTTGGTAATTACTTAATCAAAAAATAAGCTGTGGCCTTTAATAGTCACAAACAGGAGTGCGAAACAATTTTTCTTGCTCTTTCTCCTATTCCTTCTAAAGCTCTGCAATAAAGAGAGGAATCTGAAGCAGAAAGTTTGATTTGTCCTTTTTGATTGTTCATTGAGTAAGCATAAAATGCTTTTACTTCATGTAGTTTAGACATTTTGTGAAATATGCAAATAATACCCGTAGCATTGCAAATATCTACCAGAGTTAAAAACAATAGTTACTTTTATGATGATTTTGGTTAAGATTTCGGTGTCATATCTATAGTTCAGGAGTTTGAGAAGTTCCCAAAGGTGTTTTGATTTATTTTTGGAAACTGGAAAGAAACTCAAAACAAATGTAATGCACAAAGAAATTATTTCAGAAGTCACTTTTAATTCCTGACAATTAAGTATTCTTGGCACTGAAGCAGAAGGCACATTTGAGTGGTATGCTGTATGTGTTAATGGACTTTGTACAAAGGTTTTGGTGTGTGCCATTAAAAACTATTAATAAAAACTCTCTGCCATAGTTAATTTGATGCTTGGCATTTGCTTATTCCAAAATTGTGTATCAGACATCGTGGTTCAATTTGCATGGATTAGCAGACTATTTACTTTTAAAAGGGGTACGTTAATCAATTATGCATTGGTAACTGTAATTTGGTACAAGTGCACAGAAGATTTCCGAATACATATTATAAATTGAAAATTATTAAGCTAGCTGCATTAAGAAGTTTATGTTTCCTCTCACAACCTACATTTCAGCTTGTGGATTAGCATATACTGAGGAATATTTGAAGTACTGCTTTTCTGCAGTGTTTTCCTCTTTTTGAGGAAAGTGCTGGACCCCTGAATCAAGTTCTCCTACATGCAGAAGTCCTCCTAAAGAAGCATTTGGCTTGAAAGATAATTTATTTCAAGTAGCTTCTTCTTTTGAATTCTTCTGATTCAAAACAGATAAAATCAACAGTTTATGTACTATGTTCTAGATGGGTCTGGGATATTAATAAATAAACAAAGGACCACTTCTAAGTGTTTCAGCACCAGCCTACTCCTTTCGAAACAGCTGAGTACAAACATGTGAAGGAGTGAGGTGTTAGAATCAGAGCTACTGTTTTTGTACTGAGGTTTTTCTAAGTTACAGATGCTATTTAAGAATCTAATTTAAGGTGGTTACACTAAAAATGCCTTGTGATCTTTAAAACATTCCAAAATAATTTTTGGTAAAATGGATGTTAGTTGAACCTCAGATCTGAGGAAGAGAGAGGATTATTAGTATTTCAAAACAGAGACAATAAGAAATAAAGCTGTATTTTTATTATCTGTTCTGTGTAGATTCTGGGAAATGCAGTGATTCCAAAAGCATCAGTAAAGCTCAGATTTGCTTTCTGAGTATGTTTTAAAAAATGGTAGCTTTTTTTTTGTTTTGGGTTTTTTTTGTGTTTGTTTTGTTTTGATGGTGTAGTTTTTTTGTATTTTTTTTTCCCCGTGTATTTCCTGAATAGGGAGAGACCTGAACTAGTTCCTGGGTTTTGGGTAACTTCTCAATTTGAAGTTATTGAGATGAACACTGTAGGTTTTTTTCTCTTAGCTTATATTACAATTAATAGTTTATACAGGAAGTGCAAGATAACACCATATATAAGGTTACTTTTCTAATCCAAGATACCCCAGTGTAAAGAAACCATAAAATACTTTGCATTTTCATTTGTGAGAAAACTGGTTTTTTTCTTAACTGTTCTTTGATTTACAATGTGTCTTACACTTTGTATTCCATTTTCAGCTTTTATTCCCTTTTAATCTGCTCTTTCATCTCTTCTTCCTGCACTAAGTTTTTAGTGATTTTTGTTCTTATGTCAGTGTGCTGACATTAGACTTTATATTTTAAGTGCATCAAATCAGTTGAAGAAATCTGAATAAATAAGAAATTATCATCTGTCTCCGGCTGAAATATGAGGAACCCACTCTCATCTGAAACTTCAACCCAGGTTTTTCTTATTTCAAACATATTTCAAAACTATGTAAAGTTTTATGTGGGTGTTTTTGTTTGATTGGTTGATTTTGTTTTGTTTTGTTTTTTGGCTTGTTAAGACAACCAGGAACAACCTAGCTTCCATTGTACCTATGGAAGGGATACAGGTTGTGAGAAGGGTACAACAGAGAATTATAGAGTTTTTCGTAACAATATCTTGCTTTTGCTGTGGCTGCATCACTTTAGGTGCTTTGGTACTTTTGATATTTTCAAAGATTTTCACTTTGTTTTCATAATTTTTCAGTTGTCACAGATACAGTAACTATTTACTCTTAAATATTGTTAAAGAAAAACTCTTTAGTATAACTTCAGTATAGAGTATGACTTTGGTTTGTTTTTTCAGTACAACTTTAGGCAACTCATACTTCAGAGTTCAGGTTAAAACTAAAACGTGTGGAGATGTGTGACTTGCTGTTAAACTCAAAGGGAAAGAACCCCTGAAATATTTGTTTATGTAATTTAAAGAAAATACTTCATATTTAGAGTAAACTGAGTGCTTTTCCCTTCTTCTCCCCGATACGGGGATCTCAGAACCTTTGGGTTTAACTTTTTTAACCGTTGTTCATCGGTTCTAATTAAATTGAGTTCTGTAGCTATACAGGTTTATGATAATGTTACAGAAACACTGCAAAATAAATAAAATTCTGAAGTCCAACTCCTTTGCCGTGAAACAAGTTATCTAAACTGAATCATAAGCTGATCGTCTCTTTTCATCTGTTGGGGAACTCTTATTTGCAATTCTGATTATTTTCATTGTGAAACACATAAGCATTGGTATCAATGCTCAAATAAAATCAAGATTTTGTTGCTGCAGTGGAATTACTTGTGTGTTTTCTATAACTTTGTGCAATTGCCATTTGAATTGTAGGTATAGTCCTTGTGCATGCTGTATACCTGTTTCTGAAATTCAAAGGTGCAGTCACAGTATGTGAAAAGTCATTCAGTCACACAAGAGTAGTGACATTTTTTTTTAAAATTGTGAAGTGCATTAACTGTATATCATAAGTGCTGTATAGAAACCTCATACATACAACCAGATCATTCTGTCTATGCTTATCTGTCAGCACCTGCATCCCAGGATGGATATTTAGCAGTTTGTGCTTGTGCATGTTTTTTAAATTTTCGGATGCCCCAGCAAATGAAAACCACTTCCCCCACCTCCCAAAAAAATCCTGTTGAGATTGTACAAGTAGTAAAATATGTTGAGTAAAGTGATATCATATATAAAGCTTTTAACCACCTAAAATGTTGGCTAAATTGTGACTGTTGATTCTTTAAATGTTTTGTCTTATTGCTGCATCTGCTGGCAAACACTTCTTAACGTTTTCATTTTTTTGGGGCTTTCTCATCACAAAATAGCATGAGAAAAAAAGTGTGAAGTAAAGCAGATTTCTTTATTCTTGTGTTGAGCCTGTCTTATTCTATATTAAGTATATCTTCTGAGTAGATAAAGTTCATCCGCTTATAGCATATTTAAGTTATGAGGCTGAAAGTAGAGATCTCCAAACAAGGCCAGGAACTTGAAACATGGGACTGTGGCTGAGCTAATTAGCCTTGTGAAGCTCATCTTCCATACACTCTTTTTTAATACTCTTGTGGTTGCAAACAAAACCATTTAACTTTTTGTTAGCACATGTCTCTTTCAGTGAAAATTTTTAGTATTGACTCATGCTATCACTGTACTAAACCAGATCTAGACATTTTTGCTTAGATACATATTTCTAGATATATTTGCCATAATATAAAATGATGTAGCAGAATGCTAAAAATGCATGTTGAACTTCAGTTTTGAGTGAGATGTAGGCCAGCTTACAAAAGTGCACTACCCATTGTGGTCAGTAGAAATTCACGTGTGTAAGTTTGAAAAGAGTTGTCTTTTTCTTCTATTATCTAGATAAAAATATATACTGTATCATCTTAATTTATTGAATATGCATGTTTTAACAAACTTTATATTTTTTTTTATCATTTGATTGGCACTGCATTCAAAGTTGATAATTTAGTGTCCACACAGAAGTTATCTTCTGGTGAGAAAAAGTGGGCAAAGCTAAAGAAAAACTAAGTGCAACAGCCGAAGTGGTCTGGAAGTAAAAAGTGAAAACTTCCCCTGAAAATGTTTATTTTTGCTTTCTGTGAATAAAAGTCACTTAAAAATACATACTATTTGTTTTTAAGTGTTGATGTCAATACAGCTGAATTATGGAAGACTGAATAGAGTAAGGGTTACGTTGTTCCAGGTCATCATGGGTCATCTGGTTAATGCTGGATGCAAAAAGCAGTACTACATTCCAGCCTTTGTCCTGTTTGCATGAAACAGATGTTCTTCAATGAAGAGGCATAATATTTTTTATGAAATAGGTGGATGTCTCCTTGCTATTCTTTAAATGCAACCATTTTAGTTACTTTCTGTTAAATTCTTTAATTTTTGTAACTGCAGAAGTTTATATGTTAAAATCCTGAATTTCTTCAACTTCAAGATAAGCTGGACAAATGGATACAGAAGTGGCTAATATAAATATTTTCAGTGCTTTTAAGCTTTTTACTCATTTTGCAAGCATTTGAGATTATTAACCCTAAAAAAAGTAATTTGAAATGGAGGCAAACATAACTGTTAATGTGACCTCTTTTCACACAACCTAAAATTTAGAACATCAGGAGGTCACTTGGAATGCCTCTTGTTTTGCACTGAATTTGGCTTAATAATTGTTTTCTTTCATTCTTTGAGATTTTTTTGTTAAGTAGTAATTCTCCTCTAAAAGATTAACTAACCTATTTACTAGCAAGGTTAAAAGGTAATACATCTAGTAAAACATGATAGTATGGATTTTAGTATGTATTTAAAGTACATCTGCTACATTTTGAGTAGTTATTTCAGTTATTATTGCCTTCCTTAGACTCAAAGGAGGAGAGCTGCCAAACCAGATCTCCTGAATGCACCTGTCTAATACCAAAGTTTAAAGACTAATCTTGCTAATCTACAGACCTGAGTGTGCACACATGCATGAAGTAAGCATCCAGGGAGAAGGATAAGATTTGCAAGTCCAGAGGACACCAGTGCAGATTAAATCTAAACTTGGATCGTTTTCTTTCTCTGAGACAGTACTGGTCTTAGCAGCTAGCAACAAACTATAATTAGTCGAGCTTAACATCAGTATCCCATTGGACCACTGCTTCTCCTATCCTCGTGAGATAAGGGACTTTTTAAAGTGAAAGTAACAGTACTTATTATGATGACTGACTATGATATGACCCTCAAAACTACTAGATCAGAATCTCCTTAAATAGGATTCAAAGAATGAGGGAAGCATTAGGTTTTTCTAAAAAAATAACAAATATTCTTTCTAAGAAAAGACAAATACTCTTTCTGAACACCTGTTCAGAAATCTGCTTCATTGCTGATGGTTAGCTGGAAAAATCTAGATGTAAGCAAACACTACTAATAGAAAAAAGGAGTAGAAAACCAGTTTGGTATAGAATGGTAAAATTCCTGGAGGCAGGGTTGATGAGAATAATGCTGTTACTCTTTCTCTAACAAACTTCTGAACTTGCTTCGTGTTTCCTTTTTTGGAAGCTTGGATTTAGGACCAAGTTTCCTTAGATGATATTATCTTATCTGTAATGTTGGTGCAATTGCTTTCAAATTCTCCTGGTTTCTGTATGAAAAAGAAGTTTATAAGAATTTGATGCAATGAGAAAAAGCATAGTAAACCCGGTTTTGCTTAGTCTCTTATAAACAGAAACTGTCTCACCGTTCTTCTGTCTCCTTCTTTAACCACTCTCCACCATAAAGAATAGAAGTCTGAAGATTCATCAAGTTTGGGTTATCTTCCCTACTGTTTTGTGAAAAAGATAAATAAATTAACGCAGGAGGTTTTCATAGCTGCAGTTTCTTTACTTTAAAAATAAGCAGCAACATATGCTGGATCAATTACCTGAAATCCGTGTGTGTGTGTGGGTGTCAGAGCAACAGAAATGGGAGCTGGCTTAAATTCTTGAGAACATCCTAAAAGCATTTGGATGATCTTCCTTTCTTATGAGAGAAAAAAAAAATCTTTTTGTTCATATTTTCCATTTTCATGTAAACTGGAAATTTGACAATGGAGTTTCACATGCAGTTTTAGTTATAAACGTGGCTTTCATCTGAGCTCCAGCAATGCCTTGTCACAAAACTGCTAATGGTAAAGTCATGCTCTTGTAACTTTGGTTCAACTACTCTAATTTTGAAGTTGAACCTGAATACTTCCTGCACCTTATAACGGTGCTTCGGTTGTCTTGGACAGTGCCTTGGACAGGTCTCATAAAACCCTTTTTTGATTTATGGCAAAATGCCTGACGGCTTTTGCTTTTTGGAAAATGGCTTTGCGTGTGTGTGTGTGTGTGTGTCTTGCAGTTTCTGGGAGACCACCTAGCCAGAGCACCTCCTATGATAGCATTGGTCTTAACACAGCTATAAAAATAGCTCCACCTTCCTGGATAGTGTTTGGTACAAGGAGTGGTTGTGGGTTGTGTGTAGGTCCTTTGAGAGCAGTTTTGTTTGTTTTTTGCTTTAATCTGATGATCGCCTCACCATAGTTTTACTGTGTTGCCTTTTTAGTCAGGAGATGGTATATTTGGAGAGGTAGTACTTAATGTGACACTAAGCTGCTGGCTGTGCTTGCACAGCTTAGAACCTTAGGAGTGTTACAATTTTGTGGAAGTTTAATTCATTGCCAATTTGCACGCTTTCTTGACAAGGCTCAACTACACAAAACATGTTGGTGTTTCTGATGGGTACTTCCTTCTCAGCTAAGGGCCGATTTGGGAGAAATACTGAACTAGCAGGTAGACATATGGCTAAACTGAATAAGCAGATCTATCTGTCTGCTGTTCATTGCAAACAGTGTCAAATAATGAATATTAAGGGAGGACAGTTACCCCAAAAAATGGAGGTGGGCAGAAAATAAGTAGTAGTAGAGCTGATCAATGTTTCATAGCTTCATTTTGGCTGAGTGTTATTTCCCTTTACGCCAACACAATTAACATTCTAAAATTACAAGTCTTCAGGAAATTATCTAGGTAGAGGTAGGCACAACTTTATATCTTGTGAAGTACTGTGAAAGAGGAGTATTGGACCCATAGCACATGCATTTGGTACTGCAAATGTAAATATCTTTGGCACTTGCTGTTGTTTCTTGGCCAGATCATAGACAAAGGTCTAAACCAGCATTGCCTGATGCTCAGCTTGCTCCCATTCCTTGGTAGCTGCGTTACTATGATAATGTAAGATATATGGTGAGTTTACAAATAGGAAAATACAAGGAGTTCTGAAATGGTGAATGGAAAGGAGAGAGAGAGGTAAATTTCAATAATATGGTGGAAGGGAGATAAACAGAACGTGATTTGAGATGTGAGGGGGGAACTGCTTGCTGTCATCATCATGGCTTGGCTTCGCGAACGAAGATCTGGGAAGGGTTTTTCCCACGCTCACTGCAAGCGATGAGTGCACCCTTCGGGCCTGCGTGGTGGATTTTTTAGGTGAGGCACAGCGTGCGCGGAACTGGC
>NW_010411591.1:0-3404 GCF_000710305.1 Buceros rhinoceros silvestris | reverse complement strand
CTACCTCCGGACATCACAGACCCGGGCACGGGGTGGCCGGGGCCTGCCAAGAACGGGAGTCCTTGAGGTCACTGCTTGCTGTAAGGTGTAAGAAAATAACAAGCAGTTTCAGATGGAAAAGAGTAGCAAAGATCCCTGCTATGTGTAGCTAGTTTGGTCTCAACACACAGTTTAGTCATAACCAAATCGGATTAAAATGATTTTTGAAGTTCTTTATTAGAATTAAGAATACTTGTTTTGCACAATTTTCTGCTCCATGTACTTTCTGTAATAAAATATTTTTTATAGTGAACCATTAAATATCACTGTATGGTTATCAACTCATTATTAAAAAAAATGTGCAAGTTTATGTTATCTTATTTCCTCACTTTTTTTCTGTATTGGACCTGCTTAATAATCATGATGTACTTGCTTCTGTGGTTTGTTCCTGCATCTGATTTTGAAACAACTTGAATGACTACCTCAATTCAGTTCTTACAGAGTAAGAAGTATCTCACACTTCTGTTCCAAATGCTGTGCTTGACGAGCCTCAATCCAGAGAGTGAGTATCCCTCTGTGAACAGAGCCTGTACTAATAGTTTTCAGAATATGTATCAGCACTAATCTGCTGTTCTAAGCTGCCACATAATAGAGCCCCTTCTGTGAAGTAAGAATTCATTTATAAATAAGATTAGGAATTTTTTGTTAGTAATACTTCCTTATTTTTAATGTCCACTGCTGCTGGATTACTACATTTGTCATTTACAGGCTCTCTCACATTTGGAGCTCACACTTGTGATTTTTAATTTTTTTTTGGCTTTGCTTCCAAGTCTTAAGCTGTCAGCTAAAACCAGGAAACTCTATAGCATGCAAAAAGAATGAATAGCTACAATTTCTAATTTCAGACTGTTTTATTGCTCCAGTGCTTCAAGTCATGAAGTTTTTTCTAGACGTTAAATTGGCTTTCTCCCTATACTGATAGTTCTTCATAAATTTATCATCAGTAAATTTAATTACTGAAGAATTAATTAATTATTAATAACTAATTAATTCTTAATAAAATTGATTAATCAAATTATTGAATTCTTATTTATGTGGTGTTACATAAGAGAATGTTAAAAGAAGTTCATTCAGAGATCAATCTGAGGCTCTCCAGAAATAAACATAAGCTAGTAGAATATTTTCCATATCATATATGCAATATTTACTTTCTTGGGACATCTAAGAATATTTGATTCCTACCTTGTATTTGTGGTTAAAAAAAGGTAGTGTTGGTTTTGGGTTTTTTTAAATGTATCCAATGTGGCAATGTTCCTCAGCTTCTGATGCAGAATTTGAAATTTGCTTTACTTTTTTCTAATCAAAAGTCCATTTGCATGGCATAAAAAATACAGATGGAAGTATTTTTCCTTCTCCAATCTTCTTTATATATTCTTTGCAAGACTTGACTTGTTGATAATTCTTTTTATCCTCCTTGTAAGCATGAATTTACTCGTGCCCTGTTTTGTTTTTATGATTCTATTTTTTGTAAGTGTTCTTGTTTTCAACAGGATAGGTTGAAAATTGATCAGAGTAGTCTCGTGATGTAGGTCTCTTTTCAGACGAGTCAGAAGTTAGACACACGAATGGCTGACTTATGACATCATTATATGGTATTCAGACAGATTCATGTTTATCTACAAGTCAGTTTCAAATTATGTTCTTTCAGTAAGCACCAAGACAATGGTTAGAGAATATTTCTATCATAGTTACTGAAGAAAGAAAGGCCAATAGATGGGGTAACTGATCCATTTCCATCAGGCTGTTTTCAAAGATTCACTTTAGTTTTGGAGCAGACTAGAAAGTAATATCTAAAAAAAGTTCAAAATTGTGGTTACTTGCTGTCTTTACCACAAAGATCATCTGTTATAATCTTAATAAATCCAGGCATACATTTAAAAAGCTACTTATTTAAATTATTAAACTGGTGATGACAAATTAAAAGACTGAATCATTGTTTATTTTAACAGTGTCAGTTGCCAGAAAGATCACTATACTCCTGTGTTTTTTCTAAACACTTTTGCTTGGGAAAGTGCTCATATTTTTCATCATTTCTGACTTTGCCAGTATGCATTTGTTCATCACCTTAAAGCTGTTAGATATGCTCTAAATACTCTGGAAATTACAGATCAGTTTGATGGCAGTGTTAGTCAGCATCTTCAGCTGCTGTGTCTTCCAGTAGGCTTCTTAAGGGTGATAGGTAGAGCGTGTGGTGTTGCTTAGCCTGTTTTATTTGGCTGTGTGCCTCAACGGGGAGTTTGCATTGTGGCATCCTTTGTGTGCCTCACAGCTCTGAGAAACAGTGGCTCCTGAGGCAGCAGGTAGCTCCATCTCTGAGTGACTTTGGTTCTGCACTCGACCAGATGGATAGAGCTGCAGCGGGAGGTAGGGAGGAGGTGACGCAGCCCCTTCAGGGAGTGGAGAAGGTCAGCAGAGGAACTATAGGGAAGAGGAATTGATGAGGAAGCACTGTGGTGCCTGCAGGAGAGGAAAAGAGAAGCTGTGAGGAAGAGGATATGGCAGCCAGACTGGATCAGAACAAGAGGAAAGAGAGGCTTCAGCATTGTGTGGTGAGGAGACAAGGGTCTCTGGAATATGGACAAGGAGGAAAAAGCAATGGTCATGGGCCTTTTTAAGAGAAGGTGAAACAAGCCAATGGTACGATGTGCTTAGAATTACTTACCCTGTTTGTGTATTTTGGTACTGTTACAGTCATCGACATTAAAATGGTTCAGGTGAAAGCGCATGCAAATAAAATGATGTATTCTTCATCCCTTTTAGAGATGTAGCAACATAACTAGATGATCCTGGCACTGCTGCAAGTTTAATCCATGAGCTCAGAGTTCAGGACACAGCTGGAGTTCTCTTGACCTTTGGATGTCTTTGTGCTTACATAGTGTTTTGGGACATGAAGATTATTTTGCTCCCATTTTAAGACATCTTAATTTGTCGCTGGTGCTATATAGAATGATTTTACAGCTGCCAACGTTTTCAGGTTTGATAACGTCATAGAATTTGTTTTCTATATGCATTAACTTTTAAAATATTTCCTAACTACAAATGCTAGAGGAGTTAAATATGTCCATATATACTTTTCTATTATTTCATATTCTGTGCTTTGACTGTACCAAACATATGACAAAAAAATAAATGCAAATTAGAGGTATGGTTGAATTTAGACTTTTTGTGTATTAAACTCCACTTTGATAGTATGGTGCTTAACTTTGGTAACCATTACAGATATCTCAACTGGTCAAGGCAATGTGCTGAATATGTGTGAGTAAAAAAAAGAAACCAAACATTTCAAATATAGATATTATTTTTGAAGATTTAATACATTAAAGAAAACAATATCATTGTTTTTATAAATACATATATAAAATATA
>NW_010411590.1:24876-33356 GCF_000710305.1 Buceros rhinoceros silvestris | reverse complement strand
ACCAGATGATTCTATGATTCTATGATTTTGTTTTCAGATGTATTCATTGGATTTCACTTGGGAGTACAGCATAATCAACATCCATTTACGTTGCTGGGATTTCTTATATACGTTTGTTTTATTTTTAGTCACAAACACTACAATCTCAAGCGACAAAGTGTTCCAGGGAGCTGGCGTTGTGGAGCTGCGCCGTGGAATGCGAGTGCTCAGTGGGCCACTTTTGGTAAGCAGAACCGGCTCTGCGGGATGAACCTATATGAACCTCTGTCATTTTTCCACCTTTACGTAAATTATGAATGTTGTGCTACTCGCACCGAAGACTGGGCCCTTGGCCAGAGGAGTTTATGTTGCTTCCTGGAATTTTTTTTTTTTCCCCTTGTGGGGACTAACAATGCTCGCTCGGGTCTGTATTTTTTTTTTACTCATCCATCTCTATCAATGTTTTAATCTTTCACAGTCCCTCCACAAGTTTGAACTTCACCCTACCACAGATACTTTTACTTACTGAAACATTTCTTGTTGCATCATTCCATAACAAGACATTATGCTTAGCTTGGTCATAAAACCTGAAAAACAATTACTTAGGCACAAAAGTGCTCAGTGCGAACATGACAGACAAGGTCAGTCTATACTCCAGGTGGAACCGTATGGAGGAAGCCAGGACTAAGCCAGCAGCAGAGACCGCGGCAGCACAGCCAGGCTAGTGTACACGTACACACAGTCTGTCTTCACACCTAAGCCGGCGGGTCCATCAGTGCCCAAGAGCATCACGAAGGCCGTAGCAACTTGTGTCAGTGAAACAATAGTGTGCACTACCCATCCTCGCTTGGTCTAGATACAGTCAATTCGTACCTTCACCTTCTATTATTATTAGTTTGTGATATATAGTTAGCCCTGATCATCAACATTTTGCACTAAATGTCTTCTATAATTATGAAAACTAATGTTACCTTTGCCAGCTGCGTCCTCTGCTTGGCATTTGTATACCTTCTTTTTTTCCTGAAGAATTTCCTGAGTTACTCTTTAGTTACTTTCTACTTGTAGAATATATCTGAAATCTGCTCAGAGTGCATCTCTGAATCTCCTTCCCCCAAAATATGATTTTTTTTTTAGGGAATTCCCTTTCCTCACTAAGGTAAAGACAAAACTTCTCAGACTTCTGTAGCTCACTTTTCACTTCACCTTCCAGGATTCCAATGGAAAAGGCATGAATCTGCAAAGTAGATTATGAGGACTGAATTCCTATCCTAATATAAATTTGCATTTTAAAAAAAAAGTGAAACACGAGTAACAGACTGGAAAAAAGCTTATTCCAGAGTAAGTCACACCACGTTTGTGTAGCTTTTTAGCCTCAATCCGACAAAGTTAATGCTAGTACTTGATACCACTGGTACTTGCTGGCATTTTTCTCCCTCTAGCTACAATGTATCCTGTATCCAGTAAACTCTTTTTTCACTTGTATTGAAACCAGTAGATTTTTTTTTTGACAAAATTTAATGGGCTTTTTTTCCCAAGTCTGTATTTTTTTAAACAAAAATTATACTGACAGAAAACACACAATTAGCTCTCCAAGGAAATGGATCTTTTCACTAGAAAAAGGTGAAAAAATGTTTCAAGTTCTCAATTCTTTCCCATTTCATATCTGAAATCAGTTAGAAATTTCACACACATACCCACACACCCCTGTGGCTATAAATATGAATTAAGAAAGCAACCAAATGGGGAGCAGTAAGAAGGTTTGCCTGTTTTTTATTCTTCCAGGCTCTCTGAGCTTACAGTGAGGGTAAACTGTTTGTGTTTTAAAACCCCACAGTAACTGAAAAGTGGAGGAAGGCAGGCACCCCTGGTTGCTTCTGTCACTGAAACAAGAAGCCTAGGAAGCGTTTGAGGTTTCACATCAATGTTTTTGAAGCCAAATTGCTAGGTGGAAATTCCCAGTGGTGCTCCTGTAGACATGGAGCAAAGCCTTTAAGTCATCTGCAGGTAAAAACAGCTGCAGTATTGATATTTGAGAGGTCACTGGTTATTTTCACAGAACAAGAACAAATCCCTCATCTGGGATTATCTGTGTGATTTTTATATGATTATTTGCGAGCTTCTAATTGCATAATCAATCTTCTGGGGAAGTGGAAGCCAAAAGGGAGACATCACAATTGTTAAATATAGCCAGCTCTTTGTTACAAAGACCAGCCATAGCAGTACCCGCACCTTAACGGTAAGTTTTCAAGAACAGTCAGTCTATTTGGAGATAACTGATTCACAACTAAGCTAACCTCTCCAAACAATCTATACCTTATCTGCGTTACCGCAGGTAAGAAAAGCCATAGTGCTGAGCCAAGACACTTCCCTACCCTAAACACCGCTCAAACCCAGAGTTTGTTTCCAAAAGAACAGGAGAGAAACCCAAGATACAGGCTGAGAGCTGGAACACCAGCCAAGATGTTTGTATCACCCACTGTCACTGGTGTAGGAGATAGAAGCTGGAGACACAGAGGGTAAGACGGATGGTTTGGACATCATAAGAATAAATTGTCTCTAGAAATTAGTAAACAAACTCTGTCGTATAGGAAACCAGTTCAAATCTGTATGGGCTGTACCACAGTCTTCACAGATACAGAGATCTGAGTGGGGAGCTAGACCAGATGACATTCATAGTTCTTTGCAAACTACATTATTCTTTAATTCTACATGAGTAAGTTTCAGAACAGTCTATTCTGCAGACCCTCTCCTCCATACTTTCTAACATTTAGTTCATGTTTTGATTTAAAAAACTGAAATATATTTTGGTTTTAAACTGTGGTAAGAAACAAACCCAACAACTGCTCCAATAGAAATTCTTCTGCAAATATTTTACTTTTGTCCAAAAATATCCCTATTGAGTTTTTCTACAGCTCTCCTAACCAATGCAGCATCAAAGAACTATTGATAAAACTGGCTTACTGATCAGACAGGCCAATAGAGGCCTTTTTTAGCTATTAAAAGATCATGGAAGCTTCCAGATGTATACTTAACTCATTTAATGCTCAGAGAAAAGTGATCTGTTGGGCTTTCTAGGATGATGGAAGTGTTCGTTGCCGTCTACATCTAGTTGTAACTATTCCACTTAACCCTCTTTCCAAACTTACATGGCTTCCAGCTGACAGTTCTATTATACGAAGAACAGAAACATCAGCTGTGTGTGACTTTGAAAGATGTTGTTGTTCAGTGCCCTCAAGAAATCATGTGTAAAGACTCAGGTGGCCAGACTTGATACTATAAAGGGAGCCAGGTGTCAAGCTGCTCTTTTTAGTAATGAGAAATTAATCTGTTCTCAAAAGAGCTGGAAAAATTAGACAGAGACAAACCCAAATTCAGTGCCAAGATCACAGACTCCCAGCTGTTTGCAGGTGACAGGAGGGCTGATATCTTCAAAACCTGCAACAGTAGCAACTTAAATTAGCCAATGAGAATTAATCTTTAAGACAGGCATTTTAAATGGTGATGGGCTGACCTCAGCTTAATGAAATAGTGAATGAAATGATCCATATGTATAACCTTACAAAGCTACTGCAAAGCTTACTACCTAATATGGATGACATACTTCGCACAGCTTAAACAGCATATTCTATAGAAGGGCAAAGCAGAAAATCGGTTGTAAATTCTGCAGTACTGGAAAGTATAGAATTGTGTTTCAAGCACAACATGATTTCAGGTAACTTTCTTAACGTATTTTTTTAAAAAATCTGATACCTTTAACAAAAAACCACGGAAAAAAACAATTACTCGAACTACTACTCTCAAGAAGGACAAAAACCTGTGGGTATTTTGGACACTAGGTACAAAAATGTTGAAGGCCAAGAACCAATCCAGTCCGGGTCTCCCTTCCTAGAATAAGGAATGTGACCACGAACCAACACAAACTTTAGTTTGAAGTAGACCTGTATGGAATAAAAGCACTCCAGAAGTTTCTGAAACCCCACAATACTTCAGTAAAGCCACAAGAGCAGCAAACTCAAACAAAGCCCCTCGGCTCAGGGGGAAGGCAGAGCTGAAGAGAAGACACATTCAATGCAATGTGTGGTTCCAGTGTGGCTCTTTCTTTTTTTCTTTCAAAAGAAGAAACCTGCAGAGCCTGAGTTGAGGCAAACCCCTCCACTGTCCTCTCTCCAGCTTCACTCTCTTGCCTCAACAGTCCTGGGTCCCAGAAATGACCACTTCCATTTCCCAAGCCTTGAATTTTGGCCCAATTCTCAAACGCATAAAGGCTCCTTGCTTTTTTCAAGCATCTACCAGACAAGTTTCAAGCTTCCTTTCAGCCTGTGCATTCCACCTCCCCAGACACACAGATGCTTCATAACCTAGAACGCAAAAGCCAAGATAAGGGGAAAAGGAACCTTCCCTTGTGGTGTTCACCCAACTCAATCTCTTCCTTAGAACATACAAAACACAGCACTTGCGTATTAAACGAATTCAGTGAGCATGCCACCTGCTGCACACATTCTTTGGGTGTGATGCTGAGGACCAAAGTCAGGAGCCTAAGGACACATTTTTCTGTGATCAGCTTATCCAACTACATCCATAAAGTTTGGCGTTTTTAATAAAAATTTTATTAAAGGGACATTTTTAGTTAGGTATTGCTGTTTATAAATACCACTAAGCTGCCATGAACCAGCTCTGAGTAAAAACCTGCAAACAGGCCTAATTTGGAGATAGCCATCAATACCATCTTTTTATTCAGACATTTCCTACTGCAACATTGCAGATTCCAGTAAGGATGGGCATGGAACCAAATCACTAAGACTGTGATTTTGCAAACTCCATCAGCACAGCTGCAGTCTTTAATTAGATGAGTGCCAAAGGATGATAGTTTTGTTTAATACATCACAAGCAGTGTGGCCAGCAGGTAGAGGGAGGTGATTCTGCCTCTCAGCTCCGCTGTGGGGAGATGCCACATGCAGTGCTGTGTCCAGCTCAACACAAGAAAGACACAGCCCTGTTGGAGCAGGACCAGAGGAGACCATAAAAATGATCCGAGGGCTGCAGCACCTCTGCTATGACGACAGGCTGAGAGAGCTGGGATTCAGCCTGGAGAAGAGGCTCCTGAGAGATCCTACTGAGGCCTTTCAGTACTGAAAGAGGACTTGTAAGATGTGGACAATCTTTCTAGCAGGGTCTGCGGCAATAGGACAAGGGTTGATAGGTTCAAAAGAGGGGGGATTTAGATTAGATGTAAGGAAGAAATTTTTTTACAGTGAGGGTGGTAGAACTCTGGCACAGGCTGCCCGGAGGTGGTAGATGTCCCATCCCTGGAAACATTCAGAGTCAAGCTGGATAGGGCTCTGGGCAACCTGATCGGGTTGAAGATGTCCCCTCTCACTGCAGGGGTATTGGACTAGATGAGGTTTCAAAGTCCCTTCCAACCCAAACCGTTCTATGATTCCAATTGTTTAAAAGCAACAGTGAAGTTGGTGAGTTATTTGTAATAGTCTACTATTGTATTGCTCAAGCATTTACAGGCAATATATTACGTTAATGAAGTGCAGTAAAAAAATAAAGCACTGTTAAAAGTACTGAACACAGCACTAGCTCTGTTACATATTACTGCTAATAAAAGCTTTTGGAGTTTAGTTTGGTTTGTCTGCTGTTTGTTTTTTAATAACCTGACTAGTCTACATGGAACCTTCAGCGTGTAAGAGAGATTCTCTGAAGAGGGAGTTGACTCATTAGACAAGATAGAACATTGAGACGTAGGTAATTAGAAACCTTCCCAGTCACAGAATTGCATTAATCATATAGGGGTTTCTAATAGGAAACAGAAAGCAGTAACCTTTCCACAGGGCTACAAGTTCTTTTCACATACTTGCTCAACCACTGAAGTTTCCAACAAACTGCTATTTGAAAGCTAAAGTTCAATATTTGAAACAATATAAATGAAGACTCAACAGAAATTTCAAAGTAAAATAAAAATCACTTAAAACCAGGAACTATTAAAATAAAAATATGAACTAAACCATATGTGGTTCCATTGCAAATGTCAAACACTAATTTTGGGGGCATTAGACTGGAAGGAAAGCTGGACTGTTCACATAGTAGGCCACATGTGACTTAAAGTTTGAGGGATAATAAAAGAAGTTATGTGCATCACTAATGCAAGTCAGGGAGGATTGCCCAATCAGAAGGATTGTCTGTTAACACTCAGGAGCTGCTGGTAACCACCGGCTAAAACTTGATTTGCAGTGCTACTGAGGAGTTTGAGAAATTTTGCCTTAAAACTGAAGTTTAGCTGCATTCAGGAACCCTACCTGTCTTCACATAAGAATATCCTCTAGAAAACACCACGTTAAACTAAGTTTGAAAGATAGAAAGTAGTATGTAATTAAAGCTTTACAGATACTGAAACGCTTCTTCGCTAAAGAGCCTGAATAATCGATCATACATGGCAACAACATATTTCTGCATTTCAAAGTCGTGTGGGAGAGAAAAGTGGGACTGGTTATTTTGTCTGCTGAATAATAATGATCGTTATATCTTGGATATGCAAAACATTAATAAGCAATGAGTAACTAGTTAATTTTTTAACCAACCCAGCAGCAATTTACAGTAGCTCTTTGATGGCAGTAAGACATGGATGTCAAACCACAAGGTTACATATACAGCTCTTCCTTCCTCACCCATGTTGCAACAGCACAGGACAGTGAGGATCAGCAGGATCCTATGAACAAGAATTCCTGCAGTCCTGCAGTTTTATGCAATTGCATAAAAAACAAGCTACTTCCTTTTGAAACAAATTCCATG
The DNA here is from genome assembly GCF_000710305.1 of Buceros rhinoceros silvestris. Lineage (NCBI taxonomy): Eukaryota > Metazoa > Chordata > Aves > Bucerotiformes > Bucerotidae > Buceros > Buceros rhinoceros. Next base: position 26,582 of record NW_010411590.1, on the reverse strand, counting down.
TCAAATCTAACAGCTGCTCTGTTTGCTGCTCCATGCCAAGGGTCAATAAACTTTGGGTATGTCTGTTATAGAGAGGTAATCCATCAAGAACAGTAAAAAAGATGCTGGTAAAGACTCTAGTTTTGACATAGTGTCTCTGGAGCTAGGAACTATCAAATATCTCTATTCAATAACTTTGTCCACACACACTTCCAGGCTGTGTTCCTACACTAGTCCTGTTTACTGACACTATGTTAGGGAATTTTAAAAAGTTTGAAATATGGAACATGTTGGAAAACCCTGGCTCCAGAAAAAGGTAGCAGTAAGTATTTCTGTAGTGATGGATTGGTTTTCATAAACTGTTATTTGGAAATGTTTGCCATGAGCTTCCTGTCGTATTCACAAATTGAATGTATAGATTTGATAGAACGTGGAGGAAGGAGAGATTGTGTGTATATACACAAATACACATATGTATATATGTAGTTACATAACAGACAGCTCTTAGTAATCCTTTCAGTGTCAAAACTTCCTTGAAGGTTCCATCACAAACACTCCCAGAAAAAAAAAAAAAAAAAAAAAAAAAAAAATCTAGTTGATGTCATTGCATGTCTTTGGAAACATACATTTATTCATTACATCATTAGTTTATTGAGTGGTTAGGAAGATACAACATTCAGAAACAAGCACCTATCCAACTATGCTTGCTCTTAGCCCTCTGCCACCTCAGTGTGCCTCTGTGACAAATCAGAAAAAACTCCTCCAAACACAAACACCGTCTGTATTTTTCATTCAGCTTTTAGCTTTTCTGCTGAAACTGATGACAGTGACATTCGAAGAAGTCACTTTTTTTAAAGTGAATTTTTATCCATTATATGTTACACAGCCAGGAAATAACATCTGCACTGGCTCCTCTGGTCTGTCCAACTAGAGCTGGGCTGCAGAGAAAGTTCTCAGACAACTGGAATCAAGATGCCTTGATTATCTGCCTCAGTCCTCAAACAGTTCATAGTTGCTAAAAAACCTTGTTACTTGAGTCTAGAACTACTTAAGAACTGGAGATTTCAAAATTTTTATAAGCACAAAGATGATATCTGATAAGGGAATCTGCTTAGTCACTAAAAGATGCAAATGAGAATCCAGCGACAGCTGCTTCTGTTGATATCCCATGTGAATGAATTTTTTATTTCAGTTCATAAAAGTCAACTGAGAGCCCTGAGCGGGGATGAGAAATCTTTTTATGGTAGGAAATTAATATTGAAACATTTAACCATTAAATCATATCATTAGGGGAAATAATTAGCCACTTCACACAGACAAGCTACTTATCAAAAGGCAATGTACGAACTATTTTAAAACATTTTGTTTGAACGAATGGGACGTACCAGAATAAAGACATCAATTGCATTTTATTTCCATGCTTAGGAAAAGTTTAAAAGGACCATGAAATAAGACTTCACTGGGAGCCCACTCAGTTTTCAGAAGAGAATTTATCTTTGCTTAACCCAGTAAAAACCATCCATTAAATGTCACAGATAAATGGTCTTCTGGAAAGGCTGGGCGGTTCAACCCACAGCCATAATCTACTGTTTTGCACATAGATTATTTTTCAGCAATGCAAATTTGGTTCTAAATAGTCAAGGAATGTAAACACAGATACAAGCAAACAAAGCAAGTAGCTCACAGGAGGAGCAGAGATAATCACATGACAAAGCTCTGTGTAGGGA
>NW_010411590.1:17312-24753 GCF_000710305.1 Buceros rhinoceros silvestris | reverse complement strand
TAGGGAAAGGCAACATTTAAGCAGCTCATTTAAGCTTCTGACATCTGTGACTGGAGCGTGAGGTAGTTTGTATTCTTGCTTGACATGTCATTATACCAGGGACATCAGCCTACTTTCTCCATGTCAAATACATTTGCTCCTCAAGGCCCCTGCATGAAATACTAGGGATCACATCATAATGGTACATCATATAAAGGAAAGTCACAAAATACATCGTAGTACAGCCTGATGTCTTTTCATGTGTATACTGAAACAGCCGCGCAACTCCTAGCTAGAAATATCCAAGTTTTGGCATGTTTCAAACTTAACTCTGTAGAGCTGATTCTAATTCTAAAACACACAAAATTAATCTCTCTCATCACCTCGAATTTAGGACTTGCCAACCCTCAAGGAGAGGAAAGTCATGAAAAATAAATAAAATTTCTAAGGCTTGCAACATTCTGATGTTTTACCTCAGTATTTGATAACGATAGAAAACAGGGCAATACAACTTCCCCCCAAACGTACTCAACTGTTTACCTTACTTGCAATACCTTTCATTTATATTTTTTGTTAATTTTGTGCACTGTAAAATCTTGTATCTTAGCTCCTCATAACATATTAGTTACAACGCTATGTTGCCACATACCCAGCATCATCATGACTACCATTTTGTTAAGCTATAATGAAAACTCAGGCCTGCTTATAGGAAGTAATTCATCATTATCTCTAAAATTGTATTTGCCTGTCAAGTCCAAAAATTTCTGTGCAACATTAAAGATAATGCAATAGCACAGTAATGGGGAAATTACTTTTCTTTATAATGCCTCATTACTGACATTGCCAGCATTGTATATCTGCATCTGATACAAAAAGTATCTCAAGGGTAGTTTTAGGAACAGAAATGATAAATAATTTTGCCCTCATTTATCTACAAGAAACACATAGAGATTTCCATATTCATAAACCATTAAAAGTATTACTAAATGCCATATTCTTTGATTGCCTAGTGATAGAAAAGTGTCCAGAAACTTCCATTAGCAACAGCAATAAGAATTTACTCCCCAACCCCCATCAGCCACCTTAAGTGTTGTGACAATCACTTTGCTTACTGCAAGTCAATGTCGGCAAAAGATAATCACTGAAGTTTCATTCAATGCACCAAACATTGCCTTCGTCTAATACTTCTTACAATTATTTTCCAAGGCTTTTTTATTTAATATTGTGTCTCAGTAGAAACAATGCTGTAAATGAGAATATTTGAGATTTAATCTTGATTTCCATCCCACACTTCCTTGATTTCAGACCAAGAACTGATCCTCTTGCTTATTATCTTAGCCTCTAAAATTGAGGAGCAGAAAGAAATCCGAATGCTTACTTGTTCTACTACTTGTACATGATATTCCACTAAATGCATATACAAGACAGACACAGTCTCCAGTTGGTGTTTGAGCAGTACAGCTTTGAGAGCGTGGTTATATTGCACTGACACATTCTGGAAGATTTTCCTTTTATCAACATGCTATACAATGCTCTGCAATAGTCAGATGGCAATACATCTATCCTCCATACTCCAACTTATGGCTCCTAGTAGATCGCACACAAAAGAGTCCAATTTAAACTTTTAGAACTAGCTTAACATCAGTCAGAACACTCTCTAATGAAAATTTGTTAAGTAAAGTTTAAAAGACCAAGATTTGAAATTAATATCACAGCTTCTTTTAAACCACAAAGTTTAGGAAATCGGTACACGCCCACAAGTGCTTCCAGGGCACTTCTATCTTGAGATAGAATAGAATTTTACATGTATTGCAGCCCTTCACTTGTATCAGGGGTCTAGAACCAATATTCCTTTCTTAAAACATGCCAAAAGAGAATGAACTAGTTTTCTAAGATATGATATTATCTCCCCTACTCACATATTCACTTTTAAATACACCACAGTGCAGCATTGCCTACAGAAAAGTCTCACGCTTGTTAGTTATTCTGCAACACAGGAAAATTGTGACCAACAAAAGCTGCGCAGGTACATAAACCTGAGTAAGTCTTCAGATGACCATCCACTAAACACCAGAGAACAACCACTCATCTTCTAATAAAAGCATTGGTTTATTCTACCAAAAGTCAGTACTTTTAAGAGAACTGAGAAGACTCCAACTTCATGTGCCCTACCTAGCACTATAATCCTCTCAGAATTTCAATCGCACATTTAATAAACAATACATAAAATCAGCTGCACACAGCCAACAATATATTTCCACTGCAGAAAAGAACAAACAGAGAAAGGAAGGGTTGAACGGTTATGCCACGGCACGTGGCAAAGGATTTTAAAACTATTTGGATAATTTAACTACTCCTTTCTCATACAGAATAAAACAGATTATGTATTCTCTCATGGGGAATACACTTTCACTGTGCAATTCCAGTACTACCTACTCCTGACATGTATTCAGTTGTATGGCTGCGTGTTTCTTGCAGAGAGTCACCTCAACTACTACACTAAGTTACATCAGCGTGGCTAAACAGAAGCCATGTGTACTTCCCTGCAGACACAATGGACAGTTGCACTTCAAGAGGTTGCCCTCTACCTCCTACAAGTAGCCATCATTTAATAAAGGTATTTCTGAACCAACGTCTTTTCACCAGGTATTAGCAGCAGAACATAAGAGAAAAATTTCAAGCAAGGCTTCTGATCTTGTTATAAAAGTAAGATATATTTCAAGCAGAAGGGAAGCTAACATTAAAATCTTGATTAAAATCAAATCAAGTACCAAATGTAGAACCAGACAATGTTCTGAACTGAAACACTTCTTTTTCTCCTGTAAAATTCTTGTTTCAAGATAATCTGTTAAAACTAAAGTTACAACTAAAATTAGGCTAGTAAATCCACAGATAGCTCAAAGCAGGACATTCCTTGACTTTCTAATTTGGAATGAGAGCTACTGGATCCTGTCAGTGGCAACTGCTGAGTGCTCCTTGTTTCTCAAAATACTTATTTGGGATATCTAAAGAAGATCCTAGAGACAGGCCTTCTAGATGCATTTCAAATTCTGTGCCTTTGCTCATTTCTACCTTAGCTGCTTTACAATACAAGCACAGTAAAGCTTCAACAGGTACTTCCTTCACACACTCAAGTCTGTCAACTTCTGCCACTCCAAGATGTTTGCCCTGCAAAAATTTCATTTCTTCCCTCCTAAAGCATTAATATAAACTGATGCAATTTGTGATTAAGAAACCAAGCTCTGGAAATTGCTTAAATTTCAAAGTTCAACAGCCTGAATCCTGCTCCTTTATTCCTTCAGGTTAATGTATCAGAAGTCATTAGCTGCTGATCTCTAAAAGGCCCAAACCTAAGTCTTTTCACAACAACGACGACAGACATTAAGATGAAGCTTACAACATGATGAACAGGCTTTAACAGGGTTCTTTGCTGTTTAGTTTAGAACCACTATCCTGTCTGTATAGTTAAAAAAGGCACAGTCTATTTGGAACTGCCTAAAAAAGTTGTACTGTCATTTAAAGAAGTATTTTATTAAGATTGATTCACCTACTTCTCAGGAGCAGTATAATACTGAAATACTGGTGCTTTTCAGACATTCACTCAGTAAATACCACTAAGATTCATGGAAACATTCTATTTCCTTTATGCTTCAGGGGGAGAGAAGAGTAAGCAGGATGTTGGGAAGGCACAGTGATGATATGAGACAGACAAGGGGCAAGCCAACACACTTGCTCCATTCTCACCTTTTTGCTTGACTTTGTTACCAGATCAGCAAGGCCTCACCATAAGTTAGAGATGTTTTCCCCTAATTTAAGCTCTACAGTTGAACACCACACAACAAACCACCTTTCCATAGACTTAATTAAAAAAACCAAACCAAAACAAAACCCCACCACACGCACTAGATAATTTTGTTAAATCACCTTTCTTTCTTTTTTTTATCTTAGAAATGCTGTCCTCCCCATTCCTTCGGCAGATTGATGCACAGGAACTCAGAGAAGCCAAGTTGGAAACATATTCCATACTTCAATGGCTGTTACTCAGTACAGCTAAGCCACATCCATTTTATTTCCAGATTTTTTACAACTGGCTCCAAAAGGCATTCAACACACTTGAAATTAAAACTTCTTAAAGGCAAGAAGAAAGCCTTTTATTAAAGGAGGAAATACAGAACATTTTGATTAGGAAAAATATTAATGTTGTACCTCACAACAACAAAAGAATATTTCAGTGCCCAATCTTCCCACTATGCTGTTGGAGACGAGTTCCTTGGAAAAATCCTGTCTCTCACTACAAAAAACCTCACACATGCTTGCTGTGTTACACTCCAACCAGCCAATAACTTGAACAACTCAATCACTATAACCACCCTTTTCCCACCTTCCTCACCCCAAGAATGGATACATCAACGCTGCAATAAGACCATGTATTTGGAACCCCTACCCGAGTTCACACTATCCAGCCCTCTAAATGTGTGAGATTCCCTACAATACAGGGTTAAACCAAACCAATACAACCATCAGAACTAAAGCTCAGGGGAAATAGGGAACTTGTGGAGTGGGATTTTTGTTAAGGGAGAAGGCTAACTGCCCTGTTTTTTCAGACAAAGAGAGGAGGAAAACAGCTTTTCAATTTTATGTATAACCATCCACAAAGCTATAACTACTTCCATGAAACACATTCTGTCAAACTGGCTTCCTTTGAAGTAATCACTATTCTGAAAACACTGCACTGGGATCCGCCAGCAGGAAACTGTAGAGCGCTGCTGAGGGGAGGTTTATGCCTGAGTACTGACATACATTATGGAACCATCTGGCTGTCTTTGCAGTGTGGGGAAAGAAGCAGGTTAAGCTATTGGCCAGAAACATCAGTACAGAATGCTAGAATGCTTTGCAACTAAAAGCATTTGGTAACACAACCACTTGATATTCGAGAGACCGAGCTCACACACAGGAGGAATAAAGAACAACAAATATGAATCAAGCTGTTCGGCTTTGAATTTTTTCCCCCTTAACGTAGAACACCACCAAAACTCTGTAATGGCAAATACAAATGTTTAACCTGGACTATAATTGTCCATTTTTAGGTATTTTGACAATTAAACTAGACCAAATTCCTGCAATGCCAGTTCATTTTTAATAATTAGATCACACAGTCAGCACTACCAAAGGCGCGCACTCAGAACCAGAAGTACAGGATCCTCGGATGCCCAGCGCTACTAGATTTTTCCAGAGATTATTTCAGAAGATGCGTATTGGTTTATACTGGAAATTAAGGATAAGTATATTATAATCTTTTAAGAGGGAGAAGTTTGAAGTTTAGCATCCCTCTCCACACCAACAGAGCAGGTTTTCTTCAGCATGCAATGTTGGTACATGTCACGGTGCTTCAACGGATTCCCTACAGTACAGGCAGGTAGGTACCCACGGTACAGGCCAATCATTCCATTAAACAAGAACATGAAAAACTGAGCTGTTTTAATTTCGACAGCCCAAACACATGCTTTTGTATCGATTCTACGTGTTGAATCAAACCATTGGAATTAGACTCAGGTTATCTTCATTATCTATGTGGTTTTCAAAGTACCCCTACATTTTCATACAAGATTCTTTATGTAAGATCCCACGTGGTGGCTCTTTTTTGCTACATCGTTTTTTTTTTTTTAATACTGGTTGGGTTTTTTGGTGGGTGGTTGTTTTTTTTTTCTTCCTCTGTAACTTCTTGAAAGCATGTTCGTGGCTCTCACTTGGGATCTACCAGCATACAGTAGATGCAGCCAATTCTCTTCTCCATTTTCCTACTCTCCCAACCTGTACCTATTTATCCATTTGCCTTTCCTAGCAAAAGCAGTAAGTATACCTGACTACTGTGTGAATTCACCTAGAATTTTTATGGAAATTGTACTTGCTGCATTTTTGACTAATCAATAAAAACAATTCACTTAACATCTCCTCACCCCCAAAATTCTGTGACAAGGCAGCAGTCATGTTTTGCTTACTCACTAAGGACACAGCTTGAAAAACTTGACTTTCCCATCCACAGACTCTCTCACTGGAGAGATTCCTGACTATTGCTGCTTTCTGCAACTAGTTGCCATGTTTGCCTCCCCCTTTTATTGAGGGGGTTGCTAATGAACTTGTAAAACAGTATTTTGCCACACGGTAGGATTTGCTTGACCCAAGAGCAACACTTAAATACAGCACATTTGCACACACTTCATGCACGTGGTGAGTTTGTAGAAAAAACAACACAGGAACAGGTGATGGGCACATTTACCTGTAGCTTGTGGTGTTACTTCTCTCATATCTCATGAAGAGAAATTACCGAACCCTGGTGCTACGGTAGAAGTTCCTTTGCCTACCACACCTGAGCATAGCTAACACAGCCAGAGATTTTACACCAGTTGAGCAGAAATTCTGGCAGTTATTCTTGCAATACACATTGCTGTAGTAGCCCCACCCAGGCTGAAAACATTTCTTACAGGGACTACTGCACTTGTCTGCTTTTCTACCAGGAGGTTTGTGCTAGATTTCTGGAAAAAAAAAATCATTTAAAATAAAGGAAGTTGCATTAACTTTTTGATACTGATGCAACAATAATATGGGGGGTGGCGGGTGTGGTGGTGGTGGTTTTTTTGACTCTCAGCTGGCCTTTGACGCCACGTCTGAGAACATACAAAATCAAGGATAAGAAACAGGCAAAACTAAGATGCATTAGCAGCTCTGTTTTAAATTGGTATTGGTACATGTTCTGAGCACAATCCATTCAATTGTTGCATATAATGATTTGATTTACCTGACTGTTTGCAGCCAAACTGAAAGCAATCTTTTAAATCTGTTTAACCCTGCTGGCTTTGTATTTATTTTAATTTATTTTTTTGAGAATTTGTAACCCCACTGTGGCTACAATATTGGCTGTTAATGCAAATTCTGGTTTTGGTCACCCACAACATGACAATTATTTAAAGCTGGTCTCAAGATCACATGTAAGAAGGAGGAAGAACAAATCTTGACCAGCATGTCTGAAAACTGTTTTCCGAATGCTATAATGTTTTCAGTTACGCATATGTACCAATTATGCATATTTTCTACATGCACCAATGGCAGATGCACATTGACAAAATGCACCTGTAAGAAACCAAGCAATAGCCTTGAGAAAAAAAACAACAAAACAAAAAAACACAAACAAGGAGCAGAGGGAGATATACTGTTTCACCCAAAAGAAAATTTTGTTTCAGCTAGATGTGGCTGAGAAATCCTCAAATTTTTACTTTGAAATTAAAGGGGGAAAAAAGAGAAACATTAAAGAAGTGTTTTTTCTACTGAAATGTGATTGTACAGTTAAGATCATGTATTGCTTTGAAATGAACTGTCACTAACAATGTCAAGTTTTGGTCACATCAATTACTAAAACTAATGACAGCACTATTATTAAAATAAATCGTAACATTAATGACAACTA
>NW_010411590.1:16078-17215 GCF_000710305.1 Buceros rhinoceros silvestris | reverse complement strand
GCTCTTCCCACAGGTTTGGTGGTTGGTTTGTTTGGGATTTTTTTTTCCCCAAACTAAAGTAGGTTCACATTTTTAATAAACTATATAGTAATTCATTTTTAAATTATACTAATATGATTTCTAATAGACTTACGGTACATTTTCCTTAGTTTTAAGACACTTAAAATCTTGAATAAATATTAATTTCTAACTCCCATTACTCTATAAAACATCATCTTCATCTGTTAAAAGTGACTCACTGGGATTATTGATTAACTAGTGAAAGAGATTATAGACCAATTTAGTTGGTTACCAGCAAACAAACCTACTTTTCTCAGAAATACTGATGTAGTATCTCCAGATCTTTACATATACCTATACTGTATCTGGCACAACAGCACTCACTAACCTGAGTTAGTTAATCTTCGAGTTTTATTTCCAGTGTTCCTTTTTACTCTTTCCTCTGCTACAACAATACAGAATTCAATGATTCATTGTCATATCCGCACCTATTAGCATTACATTGCTAACCTAAACTAAACATTACAGGAATACATATGGCTAGAGAGCTTTTCGTAGACTCTGCTTAACACTCTACTTAGGGTATTGTGTTCAACCGATTCACTCCATCACTAACAATAAAAACATGTGCACAGATTTTTCCATCCAGTCCTACTTCTCTAATCATATTAACGTTACCGCACAGTAACATGCTCTTCTCTGTCAGCTTCCGTGTAAGGCTAGCACTGGCAGTTGAAGTTTAGTAGCTACTTTGAGAATGGCTGACCCTACACAAACTGTGGGTTTAGTTTTATTCAGCACCAAAATACACATAGCAAACAAAGAAAAATAAAAATATCATGCTTTCATTCCAATCTCCAGAAGCTGTACAATTAATGGGAGGGAGCTGGTTTTGGTAGACTAGAGTCATGGCTTGACAAAAATAAATTTTCTTTCCCATCCAGGAATAGTATTTCCTGTCTAATCACAGTGGTTTTACAGTGCACTTGAAGAATTTTGGGAGCTATGTGCAGGAAGAATGTAGTACAAGTATCTTCCAGGAAGTTATCTATTCAGTAAAAAAATTTTTAAAATTGTATCTGATCGGAATAAAGATTCCCACAGCATAGTACTCTGTCTCTGGCAGAGTCTTGGGAA
>NW_010411590.1:0-15982 GCF_000710305.1 Buceros rhinoceros silvestris | reverse complement strand
AGAGTGCAAAAATGGAAACTCTGCAATTGCCATTTGCAGTTCAGGGATGTCCTAATCCAGATGTGGTGTCTGTTTCTAAAAGCCTTGGTGAATATTCTTGACATGAATTTGCCCAACTATTTTGTGCACCCATGTGGGATTATATCATCAGAACAAACTGTGGCACAGAACTCAACAGCTCAGCAATAAATTTTAAAAAAGAAATCTTAGTAGAGGTTCCTCCAATGCATTTTTCCAGAATGGATATAGATGGTGTTAACAGACAACTACTATTACCCACCACTTCCTGAGAGCTGGCCAGGCAAAGACTCAATAGATGCAACATCTCCGGATTACCCAAACATGTCCTACTACATGACTAATGAATTACAATTTCTAACCCTGTTCAGGTCATGCAGAATTAATCTTACTTAGTTCAACAAATTTACAGTACAACAAAAGTTAGAGTCTGCTAAATGCAAAAAGCAACTGTTAAGCATCTAGGATTTGGACTCCAGTTCATTTACAAACAAGCAACGACTGCATGAGTAAATGCCACAAGATTAAAAATTTCATCTTTCTTATCAAGGTAAACAGCAGCATATAAACTATGCAAAAACAACCTTTATTTTTTTAAATCTCATTTGGATGAAAACAAGAGATAGCAGGAACAGGAAAAGAAGCGAGATCATTGTACTTCAGGAGACTGAATTGAACAGCATGTGATGAAAATGTAAGACAGATTAATTTAATGGTGAATTCTGCTTAAAATAAAGTTTTAGACGGAGAATCTACTTAAGTATCAGAATGATTAAATTTACATTTAAATTATAAAGTGTTTGATCAGGTACTTATTTCTATCTGTTCTGTAATTCAGAAGGTTGTTTTTCTGTTGTTCTGTACACCAGTGGTTTCCTACATAGTAAATTACTTTCTGTACAAGCAACTTAATACTATTAATTATAGCTTCTGTTATCTGCAGATACAGCACTATGAGTTCAGTTCGCTGTGTTATGAACCTAGGTCCTAGGTTCATAACACAGATACCATGACCCTGAACGTACTTCTGATCTCGATAAGCTCCTTGAAGCAGCCCTAAGGACATTCTGTAGCTTTAAAGCAGAAAGTTTATTTCCAAACATTTACCACACAAACATACCTAAATCTGTGCAGCAATATGGAAGTGACAAAAATAGAAAAATCAGTGTTTCGAAAAAAATTGTTTTACTCTTAGATATAAGCTTTTATTTGCCTTGTGAGGACGTGTATGTAAGAGTAGGATCTTATCCACAGTGCTACCAATAAAATAACCCCAAATTAGGTCCCAGGTCTACTGATTGGTAAGGCAATTTTCAAATTCCTAAACATGGTTAAACTAAGTCGTTATGATACACCCACCAATGCGGACTTATCTTACACCTTGTTTAAGACTATACATTAAGCAATACGGCATTAATACAATTGACTCAGAGTGCACAGATTTCTTCCAAAGCAGTAACTACACTCCCGTAGAGCTTTTCCAGACTCTACTGTTAAATACCCAAGTCTTGCACATTTGTACTTATTCCTCAGGAAGAACAGAATTAAGTGAATTTTATATTTCTTATTAATCTGTACATAACAAGGCAGTAGAAAAACCTTTACAATTAAGTGAAATTTCAGGATTTTTTGAGTAAATTTTCCATTGAAAAGTCAAGCAAGGATTGATGACAACATAACTGATTCTGTCAGTAAAGAAACGAACTCCTGTTAATTTCCTGATTCGTCATTCAGCCTAAGAGAAACTCCACAGAAATCTGTGTTTTTCCCCAAGACACTGTTCCAAAATTATCTGCACCTTTATCGCTCATATTTAGACATGTTGAGTGAAAGCTACCAATCTGTACTAAAAAAGCAAAACAGAAGCACCTTAACATGCTTTTGGTTTTCCTCTGTACCGAGATGCTTTTATGATGCTCAATGAACTGTCTTCCAAGCCACCTGTAAATAGAAATTCTCTACTTATTTTGCTATATGAAGGCTTCAGAGAGGAGCGTATCAAACCCTTTTTCAACCCACACGCAGTTTCTCCAAATAATTAATTATAAGAAGTGTGTGGTCTTATGTCATATAACACATTAAAAGATAATTGCCAGTCAGTTCAGTTTAGAGAGCCAGCCTGGAAAAGTAAAAAGAATGCCATTTTAAAGGTTAAATGTTAATCACAACTGAATGAATTAAGATGTTTGCCTACTAAGATAGCCAGTGAACTCCCCTGATCTGGGGCAGTCTCAGCATATTTCTTCTGGAGGCCATCCTCACTGATGAACCTTTGGCTACCAAAGCTAAAGTTAATTCCACAGATTTTCTTCAAATATACAGCAGACACAATGAGAAATCGCAGAGTTATCCTTCATCTTAAACAGGTTTGAAAATGAGCAGATACGGGACTTCTGCACGTGCTCTCAGTATCCTCATGCACAACTTTCACAGCAATTGTTCTCTTACCCACCAATAAAGCAGAGTGGGAGAAAATACGACGTGTAAATTTGTTAGCTTCTTTTCTGATCTCTGTGACACAACTACCTTGAGTCCAGTCTTATGTTTGCTAGCACAACTGTGCTGTTCTCCGAAACTCAGGGCCAGCAGATGCTATTTGCTTTTACTCAGCAGACTGAGTCAAATATTTTCCCCGTGGTCCTGTGCATTAGCATGCTGTGACAGGAAAATCTTTTCTAAACCAGAGTAACGTTAATTTTGTAGTGGAAGCAAAGTCTTTTCTCATAAGTACAGACTGTTTTATTCTAGGTAAAGGATTGACTGTCAATGTCTTATTTCCTCGGATACCACAGAAACATCAGTAGTTTGCTGCAACTTCCACATCCAGGAGAAAATCTCCAAAGCTTTTCAGTTTGCCATGTCCTCGGGCAGCTTCTTGTATTGGCTTTGTCTTAAGAATACTCAAGTGTTTACTAGACAGCAGCTCACACTGAACAACATTATTTCCTCCCACCTTTAGTCAGATATTGTATCTAACTGCCAACTAATAAGACTAATACTTGAGAAGTAAACTAGGACAGTACAGAATTGTCTTGCATTATAAAACAGCTCCCAATACTTCAGTGTATTTTGGGATCTTCTACAGAGCAGAGCATACAATAAAAACAAACATTGCATACACAGATTAGGTTTCAAGAAGGATAGTGCACCACATAAACAATTTGGTAACTGAAACGTACTCCAGCGAATAAACATGAATGTATTCAGAAAAATGTAATGCTGTTATTATTAGCCTGAAATAACTATTGTATTAGGAAAATCAGAGTCTTAAGAGCTTACACTTGACAACTATACTGAGAGGTCTCTGATCCCCTGGACACTGTTCAATTTTTTTTACAATATTGAGCAAAGCAAGGATTACAGTCACCTGTACTTGTGCTCAAAATTAATTCTCCATGGAAACTGGAGTCTGAGGGGAAAAGGAGAAGGTAATAAATATAAATTAAAGCAGCAAGTGACAGGACTATTGAATTCTTACCCCCGCAAGTGGAAGTAGACATCCTGAACCAAAAAAAGTTGATTAAATATGGAAGACCACCTGAGTTCATGGACACCCCTGTTGCAGATGCTTACTGATTAAAAAAAACCAGGACAAATTGATAAACTTGAGCATCGAGGGATACCTTTGTTTTGCGCTTTGCAAGCAGATACAGGCAAACCTTGTCAATGCTCCAGGTCGGGAGAGCGCCATGCATAACCAAGCAAGGGTAAGAGTCTAGCCCAAGATTAATGGACTATGTCTCATGCTCCTCCCGGCGCTGAGTATATTCGTTTAGTTACCGTCACAAACAATTCTTTTTCAACTTGGACCAGGGAGAGCATGAGCTTTTACTTGTCCACAGAGTACCACCTACACACATGCACATGAGAGGACTGCGCAGGCAGCTGGCAACAGCCAGCAGGTGTGACTGCTTACTGACTCATTTTCTCTGTGGTGCTTGTTGCCCTAAATAAATACCACATCTTGTGAAAGGTGGCTCGTTAGCTTTGTATTACGCCCAAATGATATGAGAACTTAAGATATTGACTAAATTTGTACCATTACTTGACTGCAAAGAGACAGGACAGCGAGAGTGGGAAAGCAGAGGAATATAGGCTATTGCCCCAGAAAGAAACCCCTTAAACCTCCAGCCACTTCCTCAGTGTGGCACCCCTGCAATGCTCTTCACAGTGAAAGCAGCCATTCATACTCCCGTGTAGTTCCATTGATTAATTTAAACGTTGCTGACTCTTGAAAAGTAAAGGAGTTATTTGCCTGCAGCAAAATCACTTCTCTCTAACCACCCAGGTCTCAAGACAGGCATTCTGGACTTTTTTTCCTAGATATTTGCAATACATGCCACTATAAAAATACAGTTTTCTCACAACTTAAATCCGAAAGTTAAAGATATTTCAAAGGTAAAGCTGAGGTTTTGAGTGAAAGTTATTGCTCCTGTTCTGCTTTTAGACTTTTTTGATAATAAAATGAAAGACATCGTTGATTTTCTAACTCATGCTATTGAATTAGTATGTTCTCAAAACAGCAGTACTTGAATTTGCATCAACGCTCGAATTCTCTTATTCAATACTTAAGCCACATACTGACATTATTATCCCCAATGCTATTTTTAAATATCCACAAGGTTCTGTTTGCTAAGATACTGATAGCATGGCTGGTATGTGGGATGTATCCAAATCCTACCAAGAAGGAGCTAATCCCAGGGAGCTCAGAAGAGGATCATTCTGAAAGCAGCAGATCCTGGTTCAGAATAGAAATATTTGTATTCCCAATGCCAACAGCTCCCTTCTGCTGGAGATGGCACTGCACTGCTACAACACTGTTCACGTTCATTTAGGTTTGGTTGTGCCTAAGCAACAGGCAGCGCATGGAAGTTGGAACCAGAGAATCTTCAAAGCAGATTCCAGTGTGGGAACCCCAGAAATATTTTGAGAGCTCCACTCCTTGAACCATCACATGAGCTTTGGGCAGAGCCTGTATTTACCCCAACAACCCTTCCACTCCTCTGGCCCAATTCCAGCCTGGCAGTAATGTACACCTGCCAGCAGCTGCTGTGGATGAGGTGGCTGATGAACATCCCTGCTTTCCCAGTCAGAAAAGGAAAGAGAAAGGAGTGAGAACACCCTCAAAGAGCAGGTAGGGACACTCATTGGTGTGTACCTTCAGAGGCACACAGCTTTCTCAGCAAGAGCTGCAGGACATCTTTCTTCCTCCTGTTGCTCTGCTGATTGATAAGAGTATGCTGAACTCTCTTCATTGGTAAGAGTATGCTGGACTCTCTTCATTTCAACCCATGCAGCGGTTGTCAGGCAAATTATTTTAAGATTGTGCAGGTGAACTTTACTTGAATGAAGCAAAGCTGCTACAGGACCCTGAGGACTGCAAGGACAGGACTAGGGAAAAAAACCACAATGAAACCACAACCCCCCAAAAACCTACACACAAACAAAACCAGGCAAACCAGGTAAAAATTAAGATGAAGTATTCAGTGTTTTAGTGCCGGTCCCACCTCTACCAGCCATAAGTACTATAAGGTAAATCCAAAGGTCCCATTAATAGGCGGTATTAGAGTGGTAAGAAGTCTAGTGTATTGATAGGATGCTTTATTAATATGAAACTGTAACAGCATTAACGTAGAAAGGCTCTACACTTCCAGCTGATAGTAATCAATACATTTCCAATTCACACTGCCACATTTTAATTAAATCATCTTACAGTAAATACACTAAAACCTCCATTACTTGACAGCATTTCTATTTTAGCGCTCAAATTCTCAGACTCACTCATGAAAGGTAAGCTTGGAAAACAGTGCCATCTAATGCTAAAGAGCATAAAAATAGGAGATTAGAGTAATATCTTTAAAATATAATGTTGCAAATTTGTTTTACACTGATTTTTCACACAATTCAGTACTATTCAGTAATAGCTTAGAATAAAAATTTAAAATGCATCTGTCAAATGACATAACAGATTTCAAAAACAGCATTGCTAGTTCAAAAATATCTTCTACGAAAGTAAGAACATCTAATTTAGGTGGTTGAGAAATACTTCTACTTGAAGAGCAAATTCCCAAACTTCTGTGACACCTTCATGTTGTTTAAGAACGCTAGGGAACTTAATGACCTGTTCCCAATTAGATCAATCCTTAATCAGTAAATATGACAACTAACATTACCTGCAAATCATGATATTGAGGGCTCTAAAGAAGATGCAGAACAGCATTGTCATTAGCCACAATTTATAAAAAAAGACAATTTACAGTATGAATAGCATTCCGTAGTGGTTTTGGCCAGCTTTGTACAGTATGCGCTTTTAAGTGTTCTTTTGCCAAACTTCCTGAGGCAGGAAAAGCAAAATGAGCAAGATCCTCATCTACACAGAAAGAAACAAAAGGAATGTGTGTTTTCTAGGACAAATCTCTAAACATCTGTCAGCTTCACATATTCTGAGGTGAGGGCTTTCCTCAAGACATCTCACCAAAGAGCTTCCTGAATTTGGTTCTCACAGAGCAATGAGGAACATGCAGAACTGGCAAGACTGGGTTTGTTTTCCATAATCTAAACTATGTATTAAGAATTTCTATGAACATAAACATTATACTGAATGAAGCAAAGGCAGTACAGTAGTGGCAAAACCAGAAAATTTAATGAATATAAGAAACCAAGGAAAGCTTCTCCTTCATAATCTCAAGTAGTTCACATACTAAAATACAGCCCAGAATATTAGAGAAATGCATAGTCAACTGAATGTATTAATGTTGTAATGTATGAATTCAAATTACATGGATAACATCTGCGTGAATTTTCAGCTATTGTACTTCGAACAAATTGTCTCACTTCAGATTGTGAGAAAAAAATCACATTTCACTTAAAAACATATGCACTTTTTAAAAATATATTCAAATAAGGCACCTGTACTAGATTACTTTTCTCACAAGTCATTAAAATATTCAAGGTTCTCTCCATAGATACTCTAATCTTTTGCTTTTAATCCTTCATTTATGTATGTAACAATATTCTTCTCCAAGCTGATCTAGTGAGTTCCCCCCACCCCAGACATTCTTCATTGAAATCACCCAAGTGTCACTTCTACTTTTTTTCAATATTCATTAAGGACTAACCCAAAGATAAAAAAGAAACAAGAGATATCTTGCCACAACCACAGCCACCATTTCATAACCCTGTTATGCTCAACGCTTGTACACCAAAATGCTAATAGTTTCACACAACATTAATTTTATCTTACTTGAGAATTAGTGCTATAATCTTCAGCAGGCTTCCTAGGGAGAACTAGAATGGATGTGGATCAAAACGTTTTGTTCTTCAGTTCTGTCAACTGCCATGAATGGCAATGTGATATTAATTAACTGTGAGGGTACTGAACGATGTACGTGTTCTTCACTGACTTAAATACCATCCTGGACTTAATCTTTGTATTTGTTTTCTTCCTTTTCGAAGTATACTTAAAATATCACATTGCATTAGAGTGTTATTATTGTAACATCAAGCCTTTTGAATTTTATTCTAACTTAATTTTAATTAAATTCTGACACACACACAAAACTGGAAGTACTTTCCCCCACATGGATTATACGGAAGGACATTATTTTGGGGGCTTAAGGTAAGTGCTTTCCTTTGAAACCAAAAAGGTGTTAGAAACATCATGCAAAAAGCAGACAGAGCTAAACAGTGGCTAGAAGACGTCCTTCAGAAAACTGAAGGTTTGTCTAAAGTATAGAAAGGA
Source organism: Buceros rhinoceros silvestris (assembly GCF_000710305.1). NCBI lineage: Eukaryota > Metazoa > Chordata > Aves > Bucerotiformes > Bucerotidae > Buceros > Buceros rhinoceros. Next base: position 8,223 of record NW_010411590.1, on the reverse strand, counting down.
TCATAAATTCTGGCAGGCTAGACCTAAGAACATGGGCAAAGAAAAAGGACAGAGAAAGTGGTTTAGGATCAGCTTACAGAAGTCATAAAACCTAGTAATAAATATATGCTTTTTCAAACGTATCAGGAACAGAATGCCTGTCTAGGAATCTGTAGAAGCAATTACTGTTCAAGGTATAAAAAGAGTGCTCAGGGAAGATAAGGTTGTTGCATTAAACAAAAATTAAGGTTTTGGTTTGTTTGTTTTCTTATTTTTAAATTCATCTTCCCTGTTGGGCAGCCTAAAGAGATTCCCTTACTGGATCCTTTCACAGCATAAGGCATACCAGTGGAATTTCCATTCCCACCCTCAAATCAAAGGGCTGCTGGAAGACACTACAGTAAGAGAAAAGAACTTCTACTCTGAACACTAAACAATCACAAGTCACAGGGCTCAGGAAGTATTCACCTGTGACCTTCTGAATGAAATCTACAGGAATTAACTGAGCAGTTAACTGTGCTGTGTAAACTTGCTTAGAAGTGCCCGACTGTGAGAAGTGTAGAAAGTCACACTTAAGATACTCATTTTGAAAAACTGTTCCAGGAGAGAGAGGGAAACACAGACCAGCAGATCTGATGTCTGTAGACAGAATTGGTGAAAGGTACAGTAAAGATAGTTTATGAACACATAGATGGGTGTGACATATTGGGAAACGGTCAGCACAGACTGTGTAAAAGAAAGTCACACCTCACAAATCGATTGGAATTCTCAAAGGAGTCACCAAGTACATAGTTAAAGACAACTCAGTTGACATAATCTTCTGAAGAAGCTACAAGAAAGTAACTTGCCATAGTAGGAAGAATAGAAAGAAGCATTTACATGACTAAATAACCACTTTCCATTTATAAATAAAAAAACTCACAGTAAATTGCAATAGAAATGAAAGGATCTTCAAAGTTTCTTTCCTTGTGCGGTCCAGTAATTTATCAGTGAATCTACACAGAGTTCTTACTGTTCTAGCAACGTTCTTTTTGCTGCAACCTCAGATTTCTTCAAAATGAACTTCCTTCACCTTGTGACAGGTGAAGACTATCAGGAATTTGTCACCCAAATTTCCAACCCACCTTTTCTTTATCATTTCCAAAGACTTAGCCCTCTAATCTACATAGTCCTAATGCTCAGACAGGCATCCAAGCAACTGCGCCAAAGCTATCGTAAGCAAAAGAACTTGCTTGCTTTATGCAGAAATATCTACTTTTCTCCCAGCAGGTCAGAACAAAGCTATCCAAACGATAGAGCAAGCGTTCTTACTCTATTTTTCCAGAACGTAGCTGTTAACAGAAACAGCTACAAAAGACACAATCCTGCTTTAAAGCTTCCTCACTAGCCTGTTTGTCTGGATAGATACAGAAATGTCTGAGTCAGCAGAAAGCACCCACCTTCCTCCTTGCAAGATTGCGTACTGCACACGGTCACAGGGTTGGGATTCTCAGCAAACAAGGTCACCACAGAAAAATGCAAAAATGAAAGAGGGGGAGAGGGAAACATTTTGGTGCAGTGGTGGCATGACTAGACAAATTAGTAATGGCATTAATCAAAGTATGTTTATTTTCCCCTTTGTCATTTAATGAGTGAATAACCCTAGGTATAATGTTTAGTTTGGTTCCCATGCAGTATCTACCTAAACAAATACAATGAATGAAATGGTTTTAACAGTTCTGCAGCAAAAGCAGCTGTACACTACTCACTGCTTGTACAACGTGTACTTAACACATGAATAGATTTTGCAATATAAAAATACACATTAGTGTTGTGAACTTTGGTGTAAGTTCCATACACTAGAAACTGTACGCAGGTTTGCCCTCTCTAGAGGAAAAAAAACTAGTATAAGTTATTCTGGCAGCTCATGGCAATTTTAAAATGGATTACCTCTAATACACCACATTCCATTATGAATCATTACAGGAAGAGTCTTTTGATGATATATGTCACAATTCACAGGCTTTCTGATGAGGCAGATTCTGATGTAATGTATTCCAGGGATTTAGCAGAAAAAAATTCCACTTCTGTTCTCTTTACATAAATACGCATGACGGTATTTTATGCTCAATTCACCCCTGCTGACATCAAAATCTACAAAACCACATAGCCAACACTGTCATGGTGGCAGAAAAGGATAAGGACTATGTCCAGCAATATATAACCAGCACATTAATTGCCCTTGTGTTCTTCTATGATGTGATCTATCAGTTACGAAGGACAGCCTTGATTCCCACTGTTCATCATCGGTCTGATTGCCGTAGCTCAACAGGCACATGATGGAAGTGCACAGTACACTCCCAAACCCACTCAGGTATGCATGCTACAGCCCCTTGAAACAAGAACCAAGAGACAAAAGCATTACAGCACTGCAAACAGAACCAAAGGAAAGATATCATAAGGGGTATTACCAACTTGCTTCTCTAACATTTTAAGATCTATTCTGAAGAGATTATTGAACTTCAGGAACAAGGAAGAGGGAGAAACTTGAAGAGGATGGAATTTCAGACTCTGCTCTGTTGCTTTCGCAGATAAAAGGAAAAAAAAAGCAACCACCTTTGAACTTTACTGCAGTACAATTCTTTCACAGGTCTTCCACAACCAAGTAAATATTCAAATAAACCATGCTCTGGGTAAGCGTAATTTATCTCACTCACTGCAGTCAAAAGCAAGACTACAGCTCCACAGAACACAAAGTGCCCTGTAAATGTCTTGAGCACCCTGATTTAGTTCTGGCTGGCTAACAGCTTGATGTGACATGGTCACACGATATTCAGAATATTCGCTCATCTGCATTCAATTTTTTGCAGTATTATTCCTTTACTGCACCTTCATGTCCCATTCTAGAGTCTTCCCTGTGAAACCAAATTCCTCCACCCAGGCATGGCTGTCCCACAGCTGCTCTAGATTCACCATGGGCTCAATATGCTTTAGTGTTTTGTTTGTGTGTGTCATGCTATGACTCCTGATAGCTTTAAAACATCAAGGAAAATGCATTTGTAAAGCAGAAGCTTCCAACCATCCTGGCTAGTGCCCCTGGTGTGACCAAACAAAATCAGATGCAGATTAGACGTGGGAGGCACAGGGGATTAGGATCATTAGCTTGCTTCTCCCACTGTGCCGCAACACTAACTCACACATTCCCAAAGGCAGCTTTCATCTAATTCCATAACACAATACATGGAATTCAGATGTTAGTCTTGCACATCGGGTCCCACAGCAGATAAGAAGCTGAAGCCCTGCTCATAGCTGAGAAACGTGCAGCTCTTCTCAGCACAACACGGAGCCATGGACCTGCTTGTATCACATCAATCTGTGTGAGTCCAACATGCCCCATCATATGATGCAGACAGACAGCGTTCTCCACTTCATGTCACAACAGCCTCCGTCTCCAACTATCCCCAAAGTCATCAGATTCATTTTTATATTTATATGAACATGACCAGAATTGTAACCCTGTATAAATTACATTTTGCTTCACAATAAATTTGCTCACCCTGTTGGGAAGTCCCTTGTTCTGAGAACTGAGCTAAAGCTCAAACACTGACACATCTGATACCATGGGGTATTAAAAATGGATTCTTCTTTTTGATTATATTTAATCTGTCAAATTTACATTATTACACAAGTGTAACACATGAATGACTTCTAAATACCCATCTAGTATGTTTTTCTCACTATCTGATGCAGTTATTAGTATAAGCTGAAAATGGTCACTGTAAATTAGTCACGGAGCAATTAGCCATGGAGAAATTCACATGTTGCACTGATTTCATATGCACAGTACATGTTTTTTCCAGAAGCTAATTCTAATTTGTGACAAGGCTGCACTGTCTTCGAGAACCGTAACGAAAAGCAGTTACTGTGCTCCATTCCTTTGTGCATGGAATAACAAGAACAGCACAGCTGATGCAGGTAACTAAGAATTTTGACTCTCAAGCTAAACATAAAAGTGTTTATTACTTCTTAGGGTATCAGACATCTAAGGAGGAAAAACAAAATAAAAGCAATAAGCAACAGGGAGATGAAGCTAAAGCAAGGCGAGGATCACACTATCTGTTATTTCTCTCTAGTAAAAGTATTTCCATACCATTCTTCCTCTTGCATTTCAGGTGAAGTGAACAGAGATTGTTCTACTGTAGAAATGCACAAAGACTCCCTGGATGATCCTACAGCAGCACACACCAATACTAAACCAACACCAAGCTGCCTGTCTTTCTCAGATTATTCCCAGTAATTCAGGACCCCATTATCTAGGCTGTACGCTGAGGGTTTCTTCAGCATCTCCCCTGTCCTAGCTTGCAAGCTTCCTGCCACTTCTTAGAAGAGAAGTTTCTAATCCATTTAATGAGCTACTTATTCTCAACCATAGCAGTCATTGCTTTGTGCGAATTTTCACAGCAAATGATTTCCAGGATCAACATGTCATCTTAATATAACTACCTAGCAGAAAGTGAAACACATCCTGGCTAGTTTTACATACTGCAGAAGTGATTAGGTAATATCTCAGATCATTTTATCAGTAATGATTCACTTCTAGTCGGAAAAGATACCAAACTCTTTCAACAGGAATTCAGCTCAGTGGTAACAGATGAGGAGTTTGAACCTGTCTTAAGCTTTTCATGCTTTGAGCCTCCTTTATGAGCCCCATGATTTAAGCCTTGGTAGGCATCATACAGAAATACTGAGAAGAGATAGCCAGTGATAATTAACTCTCTTCACAGTACTACCTCCAGCTTATTTGTTGTTCTTTCTTGTTAGAAGACTCATCAGAATGCACAAATGGAAGTCGATCTGTGAATTTTGTTTGTTCAATAATAGGTAAGTATCTGCAAACAAAACTGAATTTTATGTTTGCACACCACAATCTCTGAGTATGAACTGCTCAGTGTGCTCCACCACTCTCAGCTCCTGTTTCAAAGAATGCAGTTATTTCCAAAATGCACTTCAATCAAAACCGGTCAGCCAGCCAGTCTCTGAGCTATTCTAAGAGATGCACTCAGCCACAGCTGAGTATGTGTAATGCAGAGTATCTTGTGAATTATACTACTTTCAATGTTTTTGTTGTTCTTTAGACTCTTTACAGATCTCTCCAGCCTGTGCTTAGAGTTCCTTCTATCCCTTTACTGACAGAAAAGCCAATTTAGAGTTCCCTCTTCTCTACCCCTGCATCCTCATGCTGTTAGCAACAGAACAAATTGATCACAGTGAAATAACTCCCTATTATATCAGTTCATTGATATAATTAATCAGGCACACTCAAATGTATGTGATCTTTCCAGAAGCAAAGGAGGATAGCTAGTAACCATAACACCAAAACTGTTTCAATAGCCTTCCACTTTGTCACAGTAAACCAACTGTAAACTGTACGTGGACCCACCTTATACCACGAAAACCTCCAGTGCCATGCAGCAGGAACAAATACAGCACTGTATTTCCATTACATATCCTCACTGCTACTTTCAGAAACAAGTAGTGAGTTTAAGAAAGAGGCAATTTATTACATCACAGAGAGCAATGAATTTGGAACAAAAGGGGTTCAGACTTCCGCTCCCTGATGACAGTCAGACACTCCAGCAGGTTACCAGAGAGGTTCTGCAAGTCTCCTTTCTACCTTCAGCAGTAGGTTGGAGTAGAGCCCTCTGGAAGTCCCGTCCAACTTGAGCTACCCTGTGATCTTACAATGCAATGAAACCAAGTGTATTTATCTTTTTTTATGCAATGTTTGTTCTCTATTCTTATATGTACAACACAACTTTTTATTCAGTGATAGTCACTGACACTTTGATCCTGCTGCCCTAATTAAACCAAATATTTGCAGAGATCCAAATGAATTCACAGAATGGTTGGAATACAGCTTCTGGGGACAAATACATCATCCATAATAAGCAGGAAGAAAATGCAAAACAGAGTTTCGACTAGCAATGTATTCAGAGAAATATATTAGAAATCTAAATATCTACATGTCCACTTGTTGCGCATTTACAGACTGGCAGGAACAACAGTCTTTATTTTCCACCAACGCATTTTCTACCTCACCAGTTAAGCGTGGAGGAAAAAAGGGATCTCAGACAAATCTGATGAAAATAAGTGTGTAGACTTCATACCGAACTGAGTAATATTTTTTCTGTAAACAACAATAAAATGAAGAAGAGAGCAAAAGAATAGTTGCTTTTTCAATATTATTTGGACTGAAGCAGTTAAGAGAGGGAAGAAAGGGAGACAGATCTTTACTCAATGTTTCTTCTCTCTCACTTGCAAGTGGAATTAACAAATGACAGTCCTCCCTGCAGCCTCCTATTTTCTCTTCTCTTCTCAGTACCCTACTCAAGAGTTCAAAGGTCTTTCTGCAGGCTGGTATGCCGCCCTTGCCATTTTCAGGGCATGTTCTGCAAGAAACTGCTGTTACTCAGCTAAATAAAAGCCTCTCCAAGCTCACTGACAGGACACGGACAAACTTCAGCCTACGGGACAAGATATCCTGAAGAAGCACCCCAAGTGCATTTTCAGCAAAGCCAGGAATGGGGGGCAAGAGAAGCAGCAGACACAACACACCATCCTCCTTCAGCTGCCAGGAAGCAAAAGAGCTAGTACTAAGTCTTACCTTAGATGCATCCTTCTGCTGCTGGGTGCTCTGCAAACATAGCTGGTTGCACTGCCTTGAGATGGACAGAGGCAAAAACGAATTAGTATTTCAGGCAAAAGGTGGTGGCACACCCTTGACACCTAAGGTCCCAAACCAGGACTTGACTTGGTTGCTTTTGGCACAGAGCGACATAGAGACCTGTATTGGTGGCTAGTCTAGAACTAAACAGAGTGGGAACACTACCTTATTCTCTGATAGTTTTCCCTCACTTCTATGACTAGGCTGAGGTATTCCTCTCATCCATCTCCGACTTAAAAAGGAAGATAAAAAAACTATCAGTCCTGGAATTTAATAAATCAAGCACAGTTTTACAGCTAACTCACAGATTCTGGATGGGAAATGTCTGAGGCTGTGACAGCTCAAAAGAAACACCTTCATAGAGCAGTTAGTGCAGACCCACTAACCTCTTCATTTCACTAATATCACCATGCAGAATGACTGAACATGTCCCTGGATCCTCTTTAAAATGACTGCTAGCCTGAGGCAGAATCCCATTTGTTGTTTCTCCTGCTTTTGCTGCGTTCAACCCTCACACAGCTAAGCTAGCACCAAGGTCTGCGAGGTCAAGAAAAACAATACCCAAACATACTGTTATTCTGGAAATACCCACTTTAGAAGTTGTTCTTTACATTATTTCCAAAGAGGCTACTTTGCTCCAGGGCTGTAAACAGTCACAGTGTCAAGGCAGACACTCACATGAAAAGACAGATCCAAAGGATGATGTAGGAAACTACAGCCAAACCAAAAGGATGCTCAATAAATGAACGTGGCTTAAAATACTTTACAGGTGACTCCAAAATATTTTTTCAGTAGTCTCCGGAAAATTAACACAGATTCATCATTCTGGATCCTGATATAGGATTCAGGTTTATCACATGGCAGATCATTTTAGCAAACCAGAAATTAATTGGACAAAACAATGACCAGTTATGCAGCCAGTTTGTGAACTAATTCTAGTAGCAACAGCACAAAGTATTTTGCTGCAGTGTATTTTACAAAGCTGTAACACAGTAAACACATAGGCAGAAAAATGTCTTATTAGAAGTAGCATCTTCCCTGGACCAGCTGGTATTCCTGGAAAAGCCAGAAAATATTCCAGACATGAAAGTCCTTCTTCACACTAGAAACAGAAGCAACAGCTTCCAAGTTCCACCTGAGTTTAGCAGAACCGATCAAAGTTTAGGTATAAATCAAGCAGACCATCTTTTAAAGAAAGGCGAGTTTAAATAACAACCACCACCACTCACCCCACACAGGAAAGATGTAAGTTAAGACCACTGAAAACTTTAGTCTAATCATGCTAAAAAAGTATTCTTTGAAGAGAAAAAAATAATACCAATAAACACAAGGAACTTTAGGTACAACCACCAACCAGGTCATCTTGGTTTACAGCATAGAGCATACAAAGAAAAATGTGTTCTCAGAGGCAGGCACATTAGACTTCCCTTCTGGTTTAAAAAATCTGATAGGAATAGTAGTTCCAAAACCATTTCAAAATTCTTCATAAACAGTTCCCCTTGCACAACCAGTGCGGTGTCCTGGGTTCAACATGGAGGAAC
>NW_010411589.1:389-5319 GCF_000710305.1 Buceros rhinoceros silvestris | reverse complement strand
GGACAATCTACTAGCACGTAATGTTATGAAGATTTTTGACAACTTGTTGCTAGATGTTTGGAGAGGGAAGATGACTAAAATATGACTAAATAAAAAGAGCTTTAAACTAGAATTGATAGGGTAAGGAATACCAACAGGATTGCAGTAGGTAAGCCAAGAGCTGGCATGGCATCACCAGACGGTGGCAAGGCTAGCGGGCACATTTACAGTGCTCCTGGGAGCACAGAGGGCTCAGGAGCGTATCTGAAATGCTTGTACACAAATACATACAGTGTGAGAAACAGAGGATGAACTGGAAGCTTTGGTCAGCACTCACAGCTATGATACCATTGGTATTAGTGAGACTTGGGGAATGAGTTCTACAATTGGAGTGCTGGGATGGAGGGCTACAGACTGTCCAGGAGGAATAGGAAGGGCAGGTGAGGTGGAGGTGTTGCACTATATGTAAGGGAGAGGTTTGATTATACAGTTAATGATGATGTCTCCGTGTAAAGATTAGGGGGATGGAAAACAAAGCGTTGTAGTGGGTGTCCACTGATGATTGCCCAGCCAGGATGTAAGTGCTGATGAGTTATTCTGTGGGAATAATCAGGAGAAATTTCTGGATCAGTAGCCCTTGTCCTTATGGGAGATTTCAACTTCCCAGACATCTGGGAATATCATACTACTGTGACAAGCAGGTCTTGGAAATCTGTAAGGTTTTGGGGAGATAACTTCTTGTCACAGGTACTCAGCAAGCCAACTAAGAAAGATGCCCTCCTAGACTTGCTATTTGTGAATAGAGGACTCATGGGGGATGTGATGGTAGGTGGCTGTCTTGGCCACAATGATCATGAAATGGTTGAGTTTAAAATTTTCAACGTAATGAGAAAAAAGGGCAGCAGAATTGCTACCCTGGACTTTAGGAGAGTAAACTTTAAGCTATTCAAGGAGCAATTTAGCAGAGTACGCTGGGAATCTGCTTATGCAAGCTCAGGAGTCCACAAGTGCTGGTCAGTCTTTAAGAACCACCTTTTAGAAACACAGGAGCAGGCTATTCCACTATGAATTAAATATTTTGTTGCGATTGATATATTGAGAGCAGCCAAAAATACAGTGGTGGCAAATCACATCACCTCCACATAAAGGGTACCACTGAAGCAGAAGTCATAAAAATACAGATAAACCAACTAGTCTGTAAGCAATAGAATGATAAGGGCTTCATTTAGCAGAAGGTTTTTCAAGATAATTCCTTGGGTTTTTTGTCCAATGGTATAAATTTTAAAAATGTACTTTCTTTGCAATACTTCCTAAAATCATAATATTTTACTCACTTCATTCACTGAATGTATTCAGGCTCTCACTGATATTCCAAAACGATTTTATTGTAATTTTAATAGGAGAGGGGCAACAGTCACATCTAGAGCAAACTGACTATCAGAAGATCAACTTTATGACGTGTGACTTTTTCATTAGACAACCACTTCCTACATTTCTCCTGATTATATTAGCTGTAATGGCTGCCACCCTGCAATTAATGAATTGCTAATTATTACTAAGGAAAATACCATACGGCATTGAAAAGGAACAACTGTTTTGGTTTTTGAGGTATTTTATTTGCAAAATGTGAAGGAAAATTTTCCCCATAAAGAAAAATTTTCCCTATAGAAAAAAGAAAATTTTCCCCATGATGATCTTGCACCATTGCTAATGCAAAACTTACAAAAAGTCATGACACCTGGGTTGTATTTTATTATTCTTCTCTTCTGTCTTTTCTTCCTTCTTATGTTTTGTTTTGAGGAGGTTGTTTTTTGGTTGGTTGGTTGTTTTTTTTTCTAAATTGATTTCATTTGTTTTATTTTCAGGTAGAAGTTAATGTTGTTATCTTGAGGCTCACATGGCCAAAACCTGTAAAACTTTCTCATTATTTGCAGTATTTGTTCTGTTTCCATCCCCGTTGGTAGAAATATTTTGCTTTAAACTTTTTTCTATAAAGCCTTATTCTTCTGAGTTTAAAGACAACAGCAGAATGTACTAGGAACAATGAATCTAATTTTCTGCTTGAAGCACAATAACCACTTTTTCTATAAGCGTGGTCTTAGTTTCAGAAAATAATATAAGATCATTCAAGTGCTTTGTAACTGACGTTTAGTTTCTGGAAATTATGTGTTTTCCTTTGAGTGCTCGAAAGTTAGAAGATTGTAAAGACAGCCTTTTGTACTGCAGCTTCTGAGCATGAAGATATATTAGAACATCTAAGTAGGAGTCTCATTGTATTAAGTGAGCAACCAGCCTGCCTACCGCCTTTTGCGTGTGTGTGCACTCAAAAAAGTATTGCAGAGCAATGGCAGTGGAGCTATTGACTGAACCATTGGTATTGAGAACCCAGTGACCCCACTATACTAACAATCATTTTGGAGGGTTGTCATCTGAACTAGACACAGTCTGGATGAACAGACTAAATATCTGTTAGTGTTTGGTGTGCTTTGAGTGGGCTCCAGATTAGTTATTCTAGATTATTTTATTTCAAGAGGATCCAGTTCGTATGTTCCAATTTAATTCTGTGATGTGACTAAAACCCAGTAAAGGTAATAATCACTTTACAAGCACACTTTTAAGATAAACTGCCAATACAGCTGCAGCCTTTACAAATAAAATTGCACGTACAGAGTAGAACTGTCACAGTTTTGGGATTATTTGAAAATATATCCATTAATACCCATTTGTGGAACTGTCTCCTGACAAAGCTGAGTGGAACTAGTGATACTTTCAGAAGTTTTCCTCAGTGTTTTGTCTATTCTCATTATAAACTAATTATGAGGTCTCATCTTTTAAATGTTGTTCCTTTTCTCCTTTTTACATACATCAACCATACCTTGAGTTTCAAATTATTTGTAGAATGTATAATTTTTATTGATTTTTTAAATTCCATATTCACTATCTTAATATTTCTTGCAGTTTTGATAATTGTGTTTTAGTGATAATCTCTCCTTTTCTTTTTTTTTTACCTTTAGACATTTTTTTTAGTTAAAGTTTAACTATTTTGACCCTCTAGCAATGGAAACGTAGGAAAATGTTTACTTTTTCATCTCCGCGAGATCAAAATGGCTTTTTTTATATTACATTACACACTGTCACTGAATTTGATTTTTATTTTTTTTATTCCAGTTCTCAGTTCCAAATGGTAGATGGATGGTTTTCATATGCAGGAAATGCTCTAAAGAGTAAGTTCTTGCATATTTTGAGACTGATACCTCTTCTACCATCTTGAGTCACTTCCTCCCATGTGGTTTAAATAGAATCACATTCTGAATCTCCAGTCTTTTCATAGAAAAAACACTACTTCCCTGATTTGTCATACTTACAAATTTTGATGAATCTATCTTTTCTAAGCAAAAGTCTTCCATCAAAATATCCCCAAACTACTAATATTAATAACTATAAGTTATTATATAAGGAGTAAAATATTAATGCCAGTTGCCAGAATAACTTTAAAAGAAAAAAAAAAAATCTTTGAATCAGAAAGGATTGCTCTTCTTTTTTAATTATATTAAAGTACAAAAAAAGAAGCAGCGAAGTTAGTGTTCTGAATTAAATTTTATTAAATTTAAAGACGACCAGCATGTAGAACTCTTTAAAGTAAAGTTCAGGTTGTCTTGACCTGTGCTTGTTATGAAGGGTTTTATTGAAAAAAAAAAATTACATGTTTATATAAGTTTTAACCTTCATACTAATTCTGCACATTCAAGGCATCTGGATTTGATTTCAAGAATCATATTTTAAGTGCTAAGACAGTCAAAGTTTACATACTAATAAAAATACAAGCTTTTAAAGAATTTCTTCATGGATGTTTCAATGCAAATGGGAAAATAGACTACTTGAACATCAAGGATTTGGTTATTTTGGTTTGGTTTGGTTTTTTTCCCAAATCCATTTAAATTCCATTTAAAATTTTAATTTCCATTTTAATTCCATTTAAAATGATGAATTGTACTAGAATTACATGACATCCACTTGGGTGCACCAAGTTCAAGTTTATGTTCATGGGATCCTTTTCACACTGATATAAATGGGTGAATCATGTAGGACTTTCTAAGAGACTTGGGACCAGTGGTATGAGTAGCAGCTAAGCTTAAAAATGGACAGCACCGATGCTTTTTCATGGTACTTGAGACATAAATCTCAAATAACGTGGTCAATTTGAAAGAACTGCACACCCAGACCCTGGCTTCCAACACAGCACCATCCTTTCCATTCCTGTCCTATATCTTTGCCTGTAGAAAAACAGTCTCTGATGTCTCTCCTATGTATTTCATAGAATTTTGTAAGGAAGACCGATACCATTTCCATCTTCATTTGCAAAAGATGGAAATATGTTCTCAAAACACAATGTATTGTCACACGGTTTCCCAAGTGACTGTCGCCATTTGGAAGAGCAAAAGGCAGAGACAGTTTGCTCTCAGGGGAGGTTTATTTCCTTCAAGAGTAAAACAAAAGAAGTGTTTGAGCTGGGAAATTCATGGGGGGCTTAACACACCACTTGTGGCAGTGGGCAAAAATATATACATACACCTTTCTTCCACTCCACACCCCCCAAACCCCAATCCCCCCAATTACTATGAACCCTCACACACGGTCCATACTGGGGGTGGGGGTGGGGTGGGGTTGGGCGGGACAGGAGCAGATGAGTCACAGTTCTTTTAACCCTTGCATTGAGTTCCAAGTTGATTTATTTTGGGACAAACTTCCTTTGCATGTGGGGAGGGGGTGTGCATCCCTTGGGCCGATGGCTCCAGCACTGCACTTGGCCCGGCTGCAAAACTTCAGTCACCAGGTTTCCAGGGAACGTTCTGGGTTTCTCTCTGCATTCCAGCAGGGCCTTCATTTTTGGTGCCTTGACCCTTTTTCTCTTCCCTCACCAGCAGTTACTCTCAGTGCAGGGTTGTGGGGG
>NW_010411589.1:0-213 GCF_000710305.1 Buceros rhinoceros silvestris | reverse complement strand
GTGGTCCCTCTTCTTTCTAGCCCCGCCAGTAAACAGCAAAGTAAAAAGTCCACCTGCTGCTCAGAAGATCTCTATTGTCCAAGTGTAGTGAAGAAAGGTTTTTGTTGCTAAGGTGATTGCTTCAAGAGCTCTCTCTTTCTGAACTGAAATTGTGCAGCAAAAGAAGCAACATGTTCCACTTCTTATAGTGTTATTCAAAGAGGTGTTGACTGA
>NW_010411588.1:0-224 GCF_000710305.1 Buceros rhinoceros silvestris | reverse complement strand
CGGGGTCAGACGCGGCCACGCCCCCTACCGGGCCACGCCCACCCATCGATAGGACACGCCCACCATCACTAGGACACGCCCATCAATCGATAAGACATGCTCATCAATCAATAGGACACGCCAATCAATCGATAGGCCACACCCACCCATCGATAGGACACGCCTATCCATTGATAGGACACGCCCACCATCACCAGGACACACCCATCAATTGATAAGACACA
>NW_010411587.1:9249-9750 GCF_000710305.1 Buceros rhinoceros silvestris | reverse complement strand
TATTATAAAACCTATAATAATTTCATTATTATGTTAAATAATATTTTGTAAACTATGTATTTAGAATTAACATAATATAAATTGATGTCTTTTTAAATGCTCTTTACTATGGAACACTTTTATACAATTTCCTGTTACGTCTTATACCACTGAAAACACATTTGCCTATAGTGGAGGCTATTATAAAACCTATAATAATTTCATTATTATGTTAAATAATATTTTGTAAACTATGTATTTAGAATTAACATAATATAAATTGATGTCTTTTTAAATGCTCTTTACTATGGAACACTTTTATACAATTTCCTGTTACGTCTTATACCACTGAAAACACATTTGCCTATAGTGGAGGCCTGGTAGGGTTTTTGGTTGGTTGGTTTGTGGGGAAGGGGGATGCTTTGGTTTGGTTTTATTTTTGTTAGCTCTGGATTGTTTGAGATTTTTTTTTTTTGTGGCTGGGGTTTCCTGGGGGGGGGGTGCTTTTTTTTTTTTTTGGTT
>NW_010411587.1:514-9189 GCF_000710305.1 Buceros rhinoceros silvestris | reverse complement strand
GGCTGGGATTACCTGGGGGGTGGTTGCTATTCTTTTAGTTGGATCACATAACTGCATGCCTTTTAACTTCTGTACTGTTCAGGAAATAATGGTCTAAAGCACACTTTGATTAGAAGGTGTCATGAAAGACTTTTTTTACTGTCTTTTGGCAAAGGTAAATGCCTTTTCTGGTAAGTATATAAAATAAATGCTTAATGAGAATGCTTAATGAATAGGGTGTTGAAGTATTTCGTTTCAATAGTTTATGTCAAATGACTTCTCTGATGTTAGTTACTAAAGTATTTGTGTTTTGAAGGTAATTAATTAGCTAATTGAAATTGGGTGCTAAAATGTTTGTACAGCAGCACTAGGAACTTACTAGGTGGCTTGTGCACATCCGTGGGCACTCTTCAAGTTGCTCCAGACTAAAAAGGCTCAGCACAAAACAGTTCCTTGGCAAAGTACAGCTCTAATTCAACAAGGTAAAGATATGTTTAACCTCAAGCTCACCAGCATTCTTACCAAAGTCAACGTAACAGCTGATGTGCTTAAAGTTAAGCAGAAGCTGAAGTAGCCTTTCCAAACTGGGCTCCAAACATTTGGTCTCGCAAACACTTAGGCACATCTTACCTTTAATGACCTGAGTGTGCTTAAGCACGGGCATGTACCTCGGTGCGTTCGGGACTGAGGTCTAAAGGCCTGGCCCAGAAGGGTGCAGAGTGGAGCTCCCCTGGACCACCTTGATCAATTGCTCCTCTGTGCTTGCTGGAATTACATGTGGCCATTGCTCTGTTTGCAATAGTGTTAATTTTACCATCAGTTTGAAGAAAAAATAAAATAAACAATTACATGTCAGAGCTGCAAGAATTTATCATAAAGGGAAATTAAAATTACAGCTGTGAAAAAAATACTATTAAACAGTATTAGGCTTGACATTATTATACTGATTTTATTTAATTTTTTTGTTCAGTAGCTATTTAACATTGTTCTAGATGTAGGTTTTCTTAACTTTTATTTTTCACCTTTATCATTGAATCTCAACCTTAACTTTGTTTTGAGGGATCCAAGTGAAGGCGAAGCCAGTGGCAGAACTGACACCTCAAGGTGAGGAGCCACTATTAATACTTCGCTCCTAGGTCTTTCGCATCAAGGTTTAAGTGATTTCTTAAAAAAATTTAATCAGGATGTAAAATTAGAATAGTGCTTAAATAATCTGCATTTCAAAAATGTTTTTTATCGGGGGGAGGGGGTTTTGGTGAGGTTCTTTATCCCTTTTGCTTTCTTGCGAAGTATTTAATACAGAACTTTGTTTAAGCATATTCCCTTGAATAATAAAGCCCCTTGCAGGAATTAACCAGTCAATTAGGCACTTAAAATCCTGTTTTGGCTTATAAAAAATTAATGGTGTTTACTTTTGGTTTCAGTGGAAAATGTAGTACACTTCGTGTGTGTATATATATGTATATATTAAATTTTTACTATAGTTACATTGTGTTCATTACTGAAGCTGCTGTTTGCCAGAAGTAAATACTTCATAGTCCCTGACAAATGAATGTCACTTTGCTCTGAGAAATAAAATAAGTGACATTCAGACAGAAAGGGAGGCGACTGCTAAATACTGCCTTGGTATGGCAGCCGCTGTACGTGATCTGTAGTAGTAACCTGTTAGTAATAAGGCATTCCTTCATGTGCTCATTTTCCAGTATATCTGCTCCTTTGCCATGTTTGGTTCTGCATTTTTGGTGTGCTTAGCACAGTGCACAACTTTTTATTTTTATGCTCTCTAACGAACAGGCATTGTAGTTTGCATTCTAAACCGGTCACTCACAGAAAGTATTGACTTAAGTTTTCAATACAGAAAGCCTTTATTTAAAAAAAAAGAAAAAAAAAAGGCAGCACATTCTTAACAGCCTACATTGTACAATACACAATGCATTTTATCTACATCAGCCCTTTTCAATTCAAAGTCTTTTACCTGCCGAATTCTCCACTGGAAAGGGAAAAGAGATTAATCCAATGTTCAAATGAAACGAAGTGTGAAGTTGCTTTCAGCTCTTGCTTTCATTCTCTAGCTTCCTCTACTTTTGTCATCCTACAGTGTCTGTTTTGGGCTAAAAGTCATTTGAGATCTTATCCCTGCCCTGCTCTATCCCTTACTAGCAAAGCGGTTCTCTGGGGATCACGCTGAAAGTTAAATTAAAAATGCTTATTTTGACTCCTCTCTGAATAGCAACAGTTTATAGACTACCAAAACGAGAACAGCCCCCTTCCCCAGTGACGGAGGGGTGGCATCGGGCATCTGTAGTACCTGGGACAAGACCAGAAGTGGCTGGCTGTGGAATTACTTTAAAATAATTAGTGCTGTTTCTCAAAATGCTTTCTGCAGTGGCATAAGTGATCTATTCGGGAAGGAAGCAACAGAACAAGAACATTGGAAATTTGTAATTATTCCCTTGAAATTTTGTCCGAGTCGTTGTATCGACTGAAATACTTTGTGTCTGTGTCACTGTTTCTTCTGTGAAAAAGCTGCTGGCTATGTATTCAACTGGTTGACAAACAAGCTGTTTACAACCAAATTACAGCACAGAATTCTGCTTCATCAGTGAAAATAAAGCACATTATTAAAAGGTCCTTTTACACAGAGAGAGGTCAAAAATATACATCATAAATGCCAAAAGGGGGCGGGGGGAGGCCAAAAAGAGAGGAGGGAATTAACTCAAAGACTTGTGAATCGCAGGGTGGGATTTCTTCCTCTGCTGCTTTTACAGTATGATTTCTGCTTCAGGATTGTGTCCTTCAACTCCAGTTTTGTTGGTGTCTGCCATGCTCCAGATCATGCAATCAGCAGAACTTCAGCCATGCTTTTACATAGATTCCACTTTCTTTGGAGCAGTATGGAGTAGCGTGTGTCTGCTGCAGTTGCCATTGCACATGTTGTCATCAGAACGTTGTAGAGCAGGGGTTTCCAAACTTGCTTTGCTTGTGTGCCACTACGGGAGCTGCACCAGCGCTGGTAGCACTGGTAGCAGTGCTGGTAGCAGCTCCCAGTGCTGTGCCGAAGTGCCCGTGTGTGCAGGAGATGGTGCACAACTGTTCCAACAGCATCCATCTAACTCTGAATTAGCTCGTGTGTGTCAGTGGTGTGTCAATCGCAGTTTAGAAACCCCTGTTCAAGAACACTGTATTTCCCCCGTATTTCTCTTCTATCTCTTGGTTCTACTGCGTTTATTTTTGACTGTTCTGTATGTGACTTCTTCCAGGAGCGCTTCCGGGGAGCCAAAAGACAGAGAGAAGGAGGATAGCAAAGATTCGAAGCCACGCTCCTTGCGGTTTACGTGGAGTATGAAGACCACTAGTTCTATGGACCCGAACGATATGATGAGAGAGATTCGGAAAGTGTTAGATGCGAATAACTGTGATTACGAACAAAAAGAGAGGTTTTTGCTCTTCTGCGTTCACGGTGACGCGCGACAAGATAGCCTTGTTCAGTGGGAGATGGAAGTCTGCAAACTGCCACGATTGTCACTCAATGGAGTTCGCTTCAAGAGAATATCTGGGACTTCTATCGCATTTAAGAACATTGCATCCAAGATAGCAAATGAGCTTAAGCTGTAAAGAGAACCTAAATTTTTTGGGATCAGGGAAGATTCATACATGATCTACACTTTGAATGTACTGGTTACGCCTAATGTGATTGGCCTGTGAAACTCCCCGTGTAGAAATTGCCCTTATTGCAATAAGGTTATACATAGTTATTCAGAATTGTAAAGTTAAATCCAGTATGACCTATATTAAATAACTGTAGCTAAAGAAGTTATGTTCACATGTACAGGTAAGTATATAGAGCATTCTGTTCATTTTATGTTCATAGAGTTGTATAATAAAGATGACTGCTTAAATTCAGATCTTGTATAGTTGTCTAGATTTCTGCACAGAAACGTACGTTTGATGCTTTGAGTTGGAGAAGTTCTTCCCTATCATTGACATTTTTGGTGGTTTTTATAAGTCTTACCTCTGTCATGCATTTTTTTAAAAAACTTGTGTCCTGAGTCAAATGCACAAAAATAGTTTTCACAACTGTAGCATGACCATTTTTAATTATTTAAAGATTGTTCATGATCTGAAGCAAAAGTCGCTGAATAACCGGCTTTTGTTCTACACGAGACTGTTCCTGCTTATCCTTGGCTCTTATTCTCGTTATTGGACAGTGTTTAGTTGAAAAATACAACAAAAAAAAAAGGAAATACAAACATGTTTACAGTGTTGGCACTTACAGTTTAGAAACTTTGTTCTGCCTTGGGCCAGCTCAGAGCTGTGGGGGAACAGAAAACCAGTCGTTGAGTGATGATCTGTCCGCAAATTACAGCGCTTACTCCCATGGCCCTTTAACAAATGTAGCACCAAAACGGAGAACCGTAATTAATTTCAGTTGAATACCATGGTGTAAAATATCACTTGTTTGCTGCCTTCAGAATACTAGAAATTCCATTTTATGGAAGTATATTAATATTGGGACTGTTTAATAGCACAAGATAATCTGAAGTGTTGACCAGTTGCTTAAGTTAATAATACCACCTCAGGAATTAGCTTGGCTTTTGGAACATGTGCCCCCAAAGAGTACATGCAATTCCACCTAACATTTTACAGCTAAACATACCCTGTTTATGATGATAAACTGTTGGTTTACGCTTTCGTGGTTGTACAGTTTGTTCCCATGTAACCTGTTTGTGTTTAATATTTTACCAGATTTCTTGTATTTATTCCACATCATTATGCCTGTAATGTGCAGCTTTGTAATTAGGCACTTGCCTACACAAAAGAAAAAAGAAAAAAAAGAAAACCCACATTTTTTTCCTTCATAATTAATGATTATAAACTATGTAAAACCACTAGTACTGGTACATTTTAATACTTGTTATTTTGTACGGAATTAACCATAGAGGTTGGTTGTGCAATGTTATTTAATGTCGTAATTACTGTAATATCAGCATATGGGCCCCATCTGCACACTCTTGTGAAGAATAGAAAGTTCATTGAGAAATTGTCACTTTAAAAAATAAAAATGAAAAAAAAAGCTGTGGTAAACTCTGTAACCCTAAGTTAGAAGGCTGTAAGTGTACTAAATGTGCCATTCTCTAATGGCTTCTTGACCGAGATGGACTTTACATGCTGTACTGTGATGTAGCTTTCTCTGTAACGGTTTTGTTCGGAAATGGACGTGTATTGTTGCCTTAGAAAAAGGGTGGTGTTTGGAAAGAAAGAACTGTAGCCCCTTTTCTTTTTTTTTTTTTTTTCCTCTTTTTACCTGATGTTCCTGGAAAAAAAATTTGATGCAAGCCATCTTTAAAAAGGGTGTGTGTTGGAAAAAAAAAAACTTAGCCCCTTTTCTTTTTTGTTTTTTTTTCCTCTTTTTACCTGATGTTCATGGAAACAAAATCTGATGCAAGTCATCTTGATTCACTGGTGCACTCTATTAAAACTTACTTGAACAGTTCTCATACTAAAACACTTGTTGTTTGCCCTTTATAAAAGCGCAGTAATTACTGCAGGTAGCACAAAAACTTCAACAAGGCGTGAATTCAGGGTTAGCGCTGCATCCGTTCTGTGGTCCTGCGCTGTCCAGAAGGTATCAGTGGTTTAGCACTTCTTAGAAATGGATGGCCCGAAGCTCTTCCAGAAATCCCCCAAAAAACCCGCCTGGGGAGGGGTTTGCCTGTGCGCTCAATTTATCCATAAATGTCCATGAACGTTCAGCTGCCCTTGAAAATACAGCGCTGGGACGTAATTGTAATCCAAGATCATGCATGAAGTTAGTCATAGAAGAAAACCCTTTGCCTTTTCAGGAGGTTCGGTGGGAAAAATACAGCTCCTGCTGTGGGACAGGAGATGAAGTACTTAGGAGAGCTTCCCCATGACTTTGCCCTAGATTGTCACTGATTTTCAGCACTTTATGCACCCAGAGATGTATTGATGTTCCACAAAACACAGACCGCGTTTCCAGAGGACAGAGGTTACAGATTTTAGGTCAACTCTCACAAAGTTCCAGTGTAATGTTTCTATATGGGCCGTTTGCAGATGGAGATATTTTCAGTAACAGCCAGCAGTGTGGAATTGCCGACTCCCAAACCCTGCTGAGCTCCTTCCTTCTTTTGCCTTGCTGGAAGCGGAGTTGCGGACCACCTTACATTCCCCGGAGCAAACAGCCCCCGTGCTTCAGCGAGGGCACGATTTGAGTGCAAAAGATGTAGCTGCACCTAAACGCATCGTTTGGCATTTCAAATCTCCTCTTCCTGGCAGGAGTCGGATGGGAAGATCCAAGAGAGACTGCTGGGTTTATCGGCGAGTGAGATGTTGCCTGCTGAAACCTCAGTGCCTGGTTTTGGCTCCCTTGACAGCTGCCTTGTTAGGTACCTGTTACGTATAATTTACTCCTTGGCTAAGAGCAGGATAAGAACATTTGGATCCAAAACACAGCTTGACTGTCACGTGGGAGGGGATTAGATTGGCATTTTTTCAGCACAGCTTTAACTTGACAAATCCAAAAGACAGGTAAATGCCACGTCATGTTCCACAGCTCCAGGAAGGGATGGGGATGTGTCAGATCTTCAGAGGGTTTATGTGCTCAACTGTAATTTCTTGGCAGCATTTCTAGAGGGTGTTTGGGGCGGGGGGAGAGCAGTTAAACTACTGCATGGTTTACTCTCTCGGGAGGGGGCTGGTTTTTTGCTTGCTTGCTTGAAGGTACACAGTCACTTCCAAACTAAGAAGATTCTTTTTCAAGCAGTCCAGTTTAAAATATTAAAATGCATACAGGTCAATGCAAGGACTATTAACGTTCACTCCTGCTGCCGTGGATGAAAATACTTAAGAACCAAGTGGCGTCACTAATGCCACATAGAGTGATGCTAAAATTCCACGAGCAGTCAGATGTCAGACTTTCGACACCCACTGTCACACAGCTAAGAGGTACCTTCGATGTTCTCTTAATCTCAGAACCTGTTGTGGTTCCCCTGCTGCCACGCAGAGACAGTAAATCTCAATGCGTTCTCTGAGGTTTCGACAGTCGAACTCCAGAAGATGACGCAAACTTGTGAGGGACAAACCCCGTCTGTGGGCAAAGGCCTGTCTCTCCCGAGATGACAGATTATCTCTCACTATCTTTCACTTCTCCTTTAGGGGCAAAGTATACACTAAGTAATGGATCTATAAATAGAAAACCTAGACATAAACGCTTTTCAAAGTCACAGAAAAATATTTAATGCATTTTTTTCCTTTTGAATTTTTCAGGTTAGCTTGAGCTTAACAAGATCCCATTCAACAGCTGCTTACAGATTATTGATACTTTATTTCTCAATACTAGTACTTGGTCAGCAGCGAGCGATTACTTCATACCTCAAACTATCGAAGAAAGCAGTAGACAAAGTCTACAGCAACGTACCAGAGGACGTGAAGTTTAACTCCTGTACCTTGTCGCTTCAGGCTCCCTCCCATGTGATTATTGTTAAAACAAAGTCACAGAATCGTTTAGCTTGGAAAAGTGCTTAATATTGAGTCCAACCGTTAACCCCGCACTGCCAGGTCACCACTAAGCCATGTCCCTCAGCACCACATCTCTGTGTCTTTTAAGCACCTCAGAGACGGGGACTCCACCACTGCCCTGGGCAGCCTGTTCCAATGCTTGACAACCCCTTTCAGTGAAGACGTTTTTCCTAATATCCAGTTAAACCTCCCCTGGCACAACTCAAGGCCGTTTCTGCTTGTCCTGTTGCTTGTTACTTGGAAGAACAGACTGACCCCACCTTGCCACAACCTCCTTGCAGGTGGTTGTAGAGCAATAAGGTCTCTCCTCAGCCTCCTTTTCTCCAGGCTAAACAAGCCCAGTTCCTTCAGCCTCTCCTCACAGGACTTGTGCTAGGTACTTGGGACAGGACCTACGGTGGTACTCTGTTTCACTGCCTGCAGTGTTGAGGACGTAACTGCACCTCCATGAAGCAGGAGGTTTCTGCCTCTGGCCCCCCAAGGTGAGGGTGGGAACCAGGTGGTTCAGAAATGGCCCCTGTAAGGTGCTGCGGCAGGCAAAGCCAGGAGGAAGGAGGAGCTCTGAGGGCCACGGGTGGTAGGCGACTGGGACTGGTACTCGGAGCATGAAATCCTGCCCTGGGTTTAGGTCTCTACCTCAACCTTCTGAAGATGTACGTTTAAAACCTGGTGATGGTAGCAGGAGTGATGACACCTTTAATACAAAACAGGAGAAGGGATAGAGCATCTTTCTCTTAGCTACAGCTTTGAGACTTCACTCACATCTTCCACTCTTTGGAGGACTGTCCAGGCTGTCCAGCTTTCTGGCTCCAGCTGTGCCGATGGTGAAACACCATCCTCGGGGCAGGTAACGAGTCTAGGTGCAGGACTGACTTGCTGAATGTTAAGGGAGCATCTCAGGGAGATGGTTCAGGGCTTTGTTCCTCAGGAAGAAAAATGCACAGTAAAGGATTAGTCTGTCCCCTTATTGCATCTGCTTGTCCAAGTATTTGTATCAAAAATAAATATACCAACTAAAATAAATATACCAACTGGTTTAATAAATTATATCGACCTCCCCATATGATCCCTCCCGTTCCTTGACCTGCCCCAGCTATACGAACACCGCTTAGGATGTGCGGTTGTGAAACCGCAGCCCACCCCGCTGCAGAGGTGCC
>NW_010411587.1:0-413 GCF_000710305.1 Buceros rhinoceros silvestris | reverse complement strand
CGGGTTGTAAACCCGCAGCCCCCCCCGCTGCAGAGGTGCCTGCCTGTCAGCCTGCCCCTGCATCGGGGCAAAAACCACTGAGAAACTCCGCCTTTAACTGAAGGCTTTGGTACCTTCCCCGTGGCCGGGGCGGCAGAACGGGGTTCTGTACGCGGGAGGTGCCGTCCAGCCGCGGCTGTAGAGGAAACACCTAAAACAGAGGCACCACCAGGAGCGGGGCGGGCGATGCCGGGGAAGGAGCTGTTGCAGCGTTTCACCCGTGGTGGCGGCGCGGAGGCTGAAGCAGCCCGGGGGCAGTGCGGGGGCTGCGTCCCCCTCTCCTGAGCTGTCAGCGGAGCGAGTCCCGGCCTTCCCCCAGCACGTCCCCGCTACCCCGGCGAGGCGAGACACGCTTTATCCGCACCAGAGCCGCG
>NW_010411586.1:645-994 GCF_000710305.1 Buceros rhinoceros silvestris | reverse complement strand
GTGGGCAGCAACGGTGGCCTGTCCCCTCCCCAGGGCAGAAATGCAACCCCCAGCCCTCCAAACTGGGCACCCTGGGACTCACCGCTGGCATGTCTCCTCTTGCCACGGCCCAGCCAGCGCCCCACGTGCTCCTCGTCCAGCAGGGAGAAGGCCAGGACAATGGTGAGTGCGTTGAAGAAGTTGTAGTTACCCGTGAGGATGATGAGGACCTGCAGCAGGACCTGGGGAGGGGCCGAGACGGGGCTGGGTGTCACAGGGCTCAGCTGACTGCGCTGGGGGGTACCTACCACCACCAACCCCCAGCCTGGTGGGGCTGGCAGGGACCTCTGGGCATCCCCCAGTCCCACCC
>NW_010411586.1:0-245 GCF_000710305.1 Buceros rhinoceros silvestris | reverse complement strand
TCGTCAGTATGTCCTTGTCTCTCCTGCTCTGGAGAGCCCAGTACTGGACCCAGGACTCAGATGTGGCCTCACTGGGGCAGAGCAGAGGAGGGGAAGAACCTCCCTGACCTGCTGCCACGCTCTTCTCAAGGCACCCCAGGAGTCCAATGGCCTTCTTGGCCACGGGGGCACATTGCTGACTCCTAGGGAACTCGTCACCCACCAGCACCGTGGGCCCTTCTCCGCAGAGCTGCTCCCAGCAGGTC
>NW_010411585.1:20282-20673 GCF_000710305.1 Buceros rhinoceros silvestris | reverse complement strand
CGCCACCTCCCCACCTCAGCTGGGGAGCAGCAGTCCCGCTCACCCCATGGCGGGTCGCTCCAGCAGAGGGTTTTTTCACGCATCTGCAGGCTGCGGGGCTGTGTTGGTGGGTCAGACCCCCAGAGAGGGCCCGTTTTAAAGCCACCCCTTCCCAGACCCTGCCCGAGCCCAGGGCAGCTGCTAGCGGGATCTCGGGAAGGAGGAAGTTCTGCGGCATCTTCCTGCAAGGCGTCCCTTCTGCTCCGGCCTGCGGCCTGGGTGCGCCGGCAGCTGCCTCGTCCCCACGGGGGCCAGAGCGGGTCCCACAGGTGGGCTGCACCGCGCAGAGGAAGGGGCTGCTGGTGCCGCTTTCCCCGCGTACAGCCAGCCTGCCATGCATCGCTTTACCGGC
>NW_010411585.1:16668-20188 GCF_000710305.1 Buceros rhinoceros silvestris | reverse complement strand
ACGCCCACCCTCCCATGCTTCGCTTTCCCGGCTTCCGCGGCCGCGCTGCCTGTTGTAGGAAATCGGGTTTTATGCAGCCGTTCGCCGTTATTTGAGGCTGCCGAGGAGCGTTGTCACTTCCCCCGAGCCGTGTTCCATGTGAACTCACTTGTCGCCGCATCCTGTCTCCTCAGGCAGAGCTGGTGAGCTGAGCTGTGATGTTTAGATACCCAAATTACTTTCTAATTTGTGTAGATGAGTGTATTGTGTAGCTGAGCATTTCCCGTGATAACGATTAACAGTTCAGGGATGTGTTTGCGGAAGCGTTCGGATAAGGGAGCGTGTGATTTGAGCACGCGGAGCTGGGTGGTCTTTATGCGAGAGAGTGAGGAGAGAATGAGCAGCGCTCGTTTGATTTTTGACAGCAACTCTTGAGGAAGGTCACGAGACCCTTGGGTAAACTGGAAGGAAACTTCCCAGTGAATATGCTGCCGTTCTCAGCTTTGTCTGACAGAGCTGTCAGCCCCGTCGCGGTGCGTGTGGAGTGTTGCACACACGTACCCGCGCTGGGGCTTCCCCTCAGATCTCGATAGCACGAGAAGAAAATGCAAATGGTGCTGAAATGGATACAAATGGAGAAAACATCACCTTGGGAAGTGTAGCCTTGGTCCAGCAAGACAACTGGGCACATCCCTCAGTCTGGACATGCTGCTAATCGGCACTGGAGTGAAACGTGATGTGTCACTGACCTGATAAACTCTCCCTTAGAGTCTCTGTTAAGTTGTGCTAGAATCTGGAATGGTCCATGGATTCAAGTGGGATCAGCCACCTCCTGCTGATCACAATCAGACTCTTATCTTCCACATTCCTAGAATGATTTCCCAGCACGTTGCCAGGCCGCTTGACATTGCAGGTAATAAACTAGAGGGCAAAATGCCTGTCACTTTTACTAGGGGAAAGAAAAAAAGCCCCCTTTAATAAAAGCGTGCGCTCATACAGCCGTGAGCGGCGTGTTTACATCCAGTGACTGCAGCATTGTCTGGTGACATCAGTCCGTGGGGTGACTCTTCCACTGCGCCGGTTTTCAGCCCAGTTGGCAAAGGAGCTAAGGCAGAAAGTCCTCACCGTGTTCTAAAAACGGGCTTGTGGGTCATTAAAAATATGACGCTATTTTGAAACAGATCAAACTTTGTCCTAGTTACTCTCTGGTTAGTCAGGCCTGAAAACAGGCAACCGCTTGGCGCAACCCTTCTCCTTTGTTTCATAATGTGCTTTTTTGAAAGGTCACAGAGCAAATGAGGGTGAGTGAGTGGATGGCACCCAGAAGAAGTTGCCTCTGGTCAGAAGCTGGGTTACTGGCACAGACGTCTGTCCCCAGGAGCTTGCGGAGGGGCGTGTAACGCGTCAAGCGTAGGATTTAGCTCTGGGCAGAAGGTCAGCGTACGGCGACGCATCGTTTAAGCTCTTTTACGGAGTGTAGACCCCTCAGCTGCTGCTTTTTTGTCTAATTCTTTGGTAAGAGTAAGGGACCACCCAAAATAAGGATTTTTAGTGTAAATCCTGATTAGCGCAGTGAAGTCCAGCCAGCTCGAGGAAGGCGTGTGGTCAGTCACACCAATGTTTTCCTGAAATTCTTTGTGCTTAGCAGTCACAGATGCTCAGTAGCCCCTTCCCCCGTTACAGTAAAGCCATTAGAGATCTCCGCACCCAGTCACTCATTTAAACTGGAACAAATGGTGTGAAATCTCTCATGATTCCCACCGTGGCCCGTGTTGTAATTGGAATGACACACTCGTCAAGAATTCCATTTCAAAACCATAACAGGGATCACAGCGGTTCTATATTTATACTTCTCGGGCAGGATTTTCAAGCTGGACGGGGGTTCATGAGAGCTCTTCAAGGGTGCTGATGGGCAGGAAGGGCCAAGCAGCTGTTGTGGGCAGGAGGGACTCCTCTCCAGCCCGGGCCAGGCTGGGATCCTTGACACTATGCCTCCAGACTGCACAGCAACGGGTTAAACTGGAGAGACAAGGATGATTTTGGTAGTCCTTTGTGTTGTTTTCAGCCAGCAGCACTAACATCCTTTCACTTGTTTTCTGACCTTTTATGGTGGGTTTTCAGATTCCACTTACTGGCATTTCTTTGTGACTCTGAATGCTGGGAACCTCCCGAAGAGTGAAAGCTGAGAGGGTTCAGACAGGAGAGCCTTTGCACAAAAAAGCCACCAGATACAAGGAGATTCATGACAAAATTACCAGCTTGCAAACTAGAAAAGAAAACCAAGTGCTGGGACTTGAAAGAAGAGCCAGTGTTACAAGTCAGAGACCCAAACCTCTCCGCCAAGGTCTTTGCTCCTCTGGTTTTGAGGCAGCAGCACCAAGAATTTGAAGAGTGCGGTTGCATCCGTTGCAAGATAAGCAGGAGTGAGATCAGCCTGTTTCCTTTTTGGGAAGATCCGAGGTGTCCTGAGCCAGCGGTGACACGGTGCCCTCGTCATGCTTCGTGTCACATCTCCCCGATTAATGGAAGGGGGAAGCAGTGTGTGGAGTTGGTTGTGTCTTGCTGCGTTTTCTCTGAAAACACAGATATCGTGGAGGGCCTAGGTGGTGTTTGTAGGCAGTGGGCCTGACCTCAGCTCCTCTGCACCAGCAGCTGGAACGTCTTCCAGCAGGGCAGTGAGAGTGGTGCAGATATCATCGTGCTCTGGGAGGCATGAGATGGCCCATGGATCACCTCCAAGAGTCGCTTCAGTCTAGAGAGACCCCAGCTCCGTCGTTCCTGCCACAATTGCTTGTTGTTATCAGCCAAACTTTATTCTCAGGCAATTAAAAATAATTTCACATCAGAAATGACTAAATCAAGCAGAGTGGGTAAGCGAGCAAGCCCAGGGTTTGTACCTGAGAAACACATAATGGCCTTTTGAGAGTGCTTACGACAGCCACTGTCGCTTCATGTAAGCAGTCATAGGTGTCATCGTTAAAAAGTTTCACGTTGGCCTTTGGCACTTCAGATGGGTCTGCTCTTGTTAACAGCCAGGTTTGGTGGCCAGTAATCATCCAAGCTCTTGTTTCTGTCAGCAGTCTTTTACGCAGGACGGTCCCAAACCACTCATGTTATCAGCTTAATTAGTCATCTCCTTGTTTCGGCTGCCAAAAGGAGAAGGGGCTGAGCTGGCCACGCTCTCGCTGAAGCGGCCAAGCTGCCAGCTGGATGACTCAGGGCTGGCGAGAAGGTGTGCTCCGCGGCTTGCCACCGCTCCAAAAAAAGCAAAGGATGAGCTCCAAGCCTGGCAGCAGCCGCCACCCTGCTCGGCTGCCGGCTGCGAGCATCGCAGGGTGCAGAGGAGTGGGGTGCACGTGGGAGCGCAGAGTGCGGGGGGCTGAGGCGTTAGCACTGCCATGCTGCTGGGGTGGAGGAGGTCACCCTCACTGCGGAGAGGAACGTGAGGAAAAGCTTCTTCACAGCGAGGGTGAGGGAGCCCTGGCCCAGGCTGCCCAGAGAGGCTGGGGAGGCTCCTGCTCTGGGGAGATCCCCACCCCGC
>NW_010411585.1:15928-16387 GCF_000710305.1 Buceros rhinoceros silvestris | reverse complement strand
GCCCGCCTCTGGGGAGTCCCCAGCCCCGCCTGGACACCAAACTGGGCACCCTGCTCTGGGGACCTGCTCTAGCAGGGGGTTGCACTGGGTGATCCCAGAGGTTCCTGCCAGCCCCACCGGTCTGGGATTCTGTGTTACTGATGGCTGGTGCCTGGCGTTTCCCCTCCCCAGCTCTGGGGTCCTCTGACTCCAAGGGAGTGTCACAAATCCCAGCAGAGGTGTGAGCAGGAGGTGCAGGTAGGATATAGAAGGGAGTGGTGAACATGTGTGTGTGGCGTTAAACCCAGCACCAGAGACTTCCAGAGCTGCTGGCTAGGAACCCTTGGAGAGCGCAGCGCAGTGAGATGGCAGCACAGCGATGGGTGTAGGAGCAGGCTCCACCCGGCCAGGCCTCCCCGCTTTGTCCTCTCCGAGACAGTCTCCCAGGAGCACCTCAGACCAGACACCTTATGGCAGGCC